>NW_022992290.1:410168-588366 GCF_902827175.1 Gymnodraco acuticeps
CTGCTCTGATTGGTTAGCTGGCCAGCTCTGTTGTGATTGGTCAACAGCTTAGAGATCTCCCGCCCCTTAGCACGTACAATGTGTTGGAGCCATAGACTGTATAAATGGACGTAGTGTCCGTGACGTCACCCATAGAATTCTGCAGAGTTGCGGTGAAGCCCTTAGTAGGCGGAGTCGGCCACTAACGGCTCGACAGTGACGTCAGAGTCTAATCCCGCCTGCTCCAAATAAGGGCAAAGAGGCGGAGCCGAGGCGGGACCTGCTGCCTCCGAACTGGAAGTAAACAGAGCTAGCTCAAGCTAAGAAGCTAAGCTAACATGAAATACATGCATACCAAGTTACTGCTAACAGTGTAGTTCCCCTATATAAACGTTACATTCATAATCAAATGAGACAACCTGCAAGAGAATTAGCTATATTTTGTTATTCTTAATGCTTGTCATTCACACGTTAAAAAAAGAAGTACCGATACATGGCAGAACAATTGTGGCGATGTTCAGCTTAATAAGCCTTGTTCAACATAATTTATTTAGCTAATACTACAGCAGGCGAACCAAGTTTGCGTTTCGCTGCATTCCTTGGTCTCCAGTTATAACGGCGGACTCCACCGCCCGGACCTAACGGAGCCGCAGGGGGCTAGCTCCGGGACGCCGGCTGGAGCTAGCCCCCTGCGGCTCCGTTAGCTCCGGCGGCCACCACTGGGATAATTGGGTCCCCTATTAACATTTGCTCCCGTTTAGCATTATGGGCGTCATAGCCATAGACTATAAAAGTCTTTCCCAAGGCTGAATCATAAACTAAAATGTATATGTATGTATGCATAAAGGGTTACGTCCTTAGCTGGCTAATAAGTAACAAGCTAAGCTACCAAGCACACAAACACCTGCGAACGGGGTTAACATGTATAATATTATCATTTTAGACTTCTTGGAAGTTCTGTTAGTACATTCAAGCGCACAGCACGACATTTTAATTGTCTGGTATTTGTAACAATATTCCCTAAAAGGCACAATCACCACGAACACGGCTAAAGCTAAAGGGTCAAGTACAGTACTAACGTTGTAGCCTCTATGGTTGTAGCCTAGCAGAGTGGACAAGTTGCTGTTAGCTGACAGTGAGGCATGTACGTGTCCATCAAAGTGACCACGCCCTAATTTATGCAAACACTTTAAGACCTAATATAAATAAAAGGGGCGTGTTAGAAAACAAGTCACTCACAGATTCATAATCATGAAGGTGGAATCTAACTATATCGATAATAATATTTATTGCATCCATGGGTAGAAACATGTTTTTTTCTGCTGTAAAGTTGGGCATTTTAACATGGGGGTCTGTGGAAATTGCTCCTTTCTGCAGTCAGTCCCTAGCGGCCCATGTATGAACTGCAGCGTGTGGCACTTCCGTATTGGCGTCCCGGCTCTTCCCCAGAGTTTGCCGCTTGGTTGGAGCACTAGACAATGCAGCGAGAGTTTTACATAGTGATGTCACTATGTTGCAGAAGTAAACCAAAGGAGTCCAACGGAGTGGGGAGTGTGTGGTAAAGAAACGGGATTTTACACAGGGATTTTAGCCTCTGCAGACCGTTTACATGCACACAAACCTATTCGACACACTACAGGAAAGGGAAAACTCAGAAAAAGCATAATAGGGCCCCATCTGGTATAAAGCATCAACAATTTGACTTACTCAAACCAATGGAGTAACTAAAGTTTGTGTTTTTTGCACCATATTCCGTGTTCACTTGCTGACACTAATACTTCCTGTTGGTGACTGGATCAAACCCAAAAATCCTTAAATTCCTTTGACTTGTTTTGGCTTTTGGCACCAAATAAGTTGGGTTCTGCACAGCCCAGTAACCTAGAAAGTACTTTCACATCGGGCGATTTTGCGCATCATATTTTTGTATTATTATCATGAATTCTTTCACACTGCATGAATCTGAATTTGTTTATCACTTCCGGCAATTGTTAGTTAGTGTGGTTTAATATAATTGAGTCCACCTACTGTATGCAGGCGCTAGGCTCAGATATTCTCTGTTGACCGTCTGTTCCTTCTTTATTAATGGTTTGTTTAATTTTCTTTATAAAATGTCATCAACTACAGCACAGAATTTCTTCTTCCACATGTCAAAGTGATGAGCTTGGTTGAACCACTCTAACGGCCCGTCCACACTACAGCTTCGACAGCTTCAAAAACGGTTTCCAACGCGTCTGCCCATTCACTTTGAATGGGGTGACGTCACTTTTCGCCGAACTGCATTGTGGGAAGCAGAGCGGAGCTTTCCTGGCGTTTCAGGCTGCAAAAGTTGAGCAATGTTCAACTTTTGAAGCTTCTGAAGCTTTCGGTGGAAGCGTCAGCCAATCAAATCACATGCCAGTACAAGCTCTAGCCAATCAAACCGCTGCTTGTGTGTCAGGGGCGGGAGATTCATGTGATTGGTTGTTGGTCGAGCTTCAGACACGCCCAGCTCCAAGCTTTTTTTGAAGCTGTAGTGTGGACGGGCCGTAAGCGTTTTTTGGGGGGAAGTTTGGTAGCTATAGGGATAATATCTAGCACGACAGGCAGTGACAATGCTAATATATCATATTCCAATTACTTCCAATAGAATCTCCTTTTACTATTTATATTCTATTTATTTGTATTAACTTGCACTATTTTAACTATTGTATTGTGTTGCACTGCTGGAGGAGCCCGACCTAACATTTTCATTGATACATCTACACTGTAGCTATGTACACATGACAATAAAAGCCTTGAATCTTGAAAAAAGGTGCACTATTTGCAGAGAGGCACTTCCTTGGTCTTCTTTTTATGCAGCGGACCAAGAAAGGGAGAATCATGATAAAACGTAGGCATTGAATGTAACCTCGATTTCTGCAGATTCATCCATCAGAGCTCTTGTCTGGTAATAGAGTTGTTCGGCATTACTATCTGATGCTGTGTGTGCACAGAGGTTTGTGGCTGGACCAAGCAGTGAAGCACGTGAGGAGGGAGGTCTTCAGGGCTCGTATCGACGAGAGGAACGATTACAGTGACAACTAATTGCATCATACATAAAAAGATGTGAGACTTAAAGAAATACGTTCATGTCTGATTTGTTATGCAGAAGTTTGTCTTAAATTCTGATATACTGCGCATATTTTATTCTCAGAGAAAATTGTCAGTTTCTTTGCACTTGTTGTACATTTATTTATGGTTCATTTCTTTTTTATATTTTTTCCAATTGTATAACTATTTTTTGGGGTAAAATTGTTATATATTTGTTCCTTTTTTTTAGTTATTTCCTCCGATAGTTTGTATGTATGCACCATATACAACAAAGCAAAGTTCCTGCTATAAAACACATTTTGATTCTGATTCTGAAACGCACGAGTCCAGGATAATTAGCTCTATAATCATCTTTTGGTAATGTTTGGATTGTAAAGCCCTTTGGAAATACGCTTCTTTAAAAATGAAACGATTGGACACAGGGAGACGTTTTGGATTTCAAGAGAGGAGCCCTTTACTGCACAGTGCCAAAGAACCACAGATACGAGAAATCATCATTTGAAGAAAAAAGATAACCATACTGTATCTGTCCATCTGTACACACCCACACACACACACACACACACACACACACACACACACACACACCCACACACACACACACACACACACACACACACACACACACACACACACACACACACACACACACACACACACACACACATAAGAAGAAGATAAAGAGAATGACATCTTTAATGTCTTGGCAAATGCACTGACTGCCCCTGCCAATAGGCCACTTAAATAAATGAGTAGTCAATTAGTAGTCTGCCCTTTTTGACTGAGATCACTCGAAGGCAGGGGTGTCAAACTCAAGGCCCGGGGGCCAAATCCGGCCCGTGACTTCATTTTCTGTGGCCCCACAAGAGCTTGCAAAGATTATTATATGTTTATTATACGGTTACATGATGATTTACAGAAGCACGTTGCCCATAAACTACATGTCCCATAATGCATCTCAAATTAGACTTTTTTCTCAGAATTTGACTTTTTTTTTTAAATGTTACTTTATTTTTAAATGTCACTTCCTGTTTTTAGATTTTGACTTTTTTTCCAGATTTTCTTTTTAAATCATTTTGTGACATTCTCACTGAAGAGACTTGCAATTATTCACCCCAGACTTCTGCTTTCAGACGTAGTTAATTATGAAGTTATTACCCTATCAGATAATAATCCAATGCAGAGGCAATAATGTAATATAATTACTTATATTATTAATTATCATTATTTTATATATATATATTTATATATAAGTTATAACCGGCCCTTTGAGTGCAGCCATAATGCTGATGTGGCCCGCGATTACATTGAGTTTGACACCCCTGCTCTAAGGGACTCAAAACCTGCACTCCTCCCCCTTTAGCTCCCCCCCCCCCCCTCTCCTCCCCCATCTGTCTCTGTACAGACAACTCCCATCTTTCAAAACAGCAATAACAAGAAGGCTGGAAAAACTTTCTGATCTGTTCTGAGAGATACAGAACACACACACACACACATACACACACACATACACACACACACACACACACACACACACACACACACACACACACACACACACTATAGCATCAGCATGAAATGGAGACGCACACACAGGGTGATAATGTAATATCATTGTTTGTCTTTCAGTGGAATCATATCCTGATGATGTTAATCTTCCTCCAAATGCAGTTATCTAGATTAATGTCTTTGAACAAACTGTGATTAAAAAATTAAACCTAACAAAATGAGTTACTGAGTTATTTGTATGAAGAGTTGTGAATGCACAGAACATCAGAAAGTTTTTTGAGTTTGCCATTTGTCATTTTATACATATAATACATGCCAGAGCAGCCCGATCCATTTTTGGTTTGTGGCAAGGCCCATTAGTTCTGATTATGTCTAATCTAAATGCTGCAGAATTATTTTATTTGTGTATGCTTTTATAACAAACACTGTTAAAGAACATGTCTATGCCCCTTTGCACAAGACACATTAACGTATCTCACTAATGCTCTTGTGACTGAACGTGAGAAGATCCCAGGAGCAACGCAACAGTGTCATTTGTAAAGAAAACACGTACAAGAAGACATGGTTTCTGAATAATATGTTTTTTTTCAATTGTCCACATAGTTTTTTTTGTACACAGTAGGCATTCAAATATATACTGTGATATTGTTTTTAACCAAGTATGCCAGCTTAAGCAGCCTTAAGCAGCTTATCTGCCAGCACACACACAAGGGAAGACATATACTGTACCACTATACACATGAACAGACACACACAAGATGCACTCACCGCCTGTGTAGCATGGCCATATACAAGTAAACAGACATGCACTTACACAAAGAAGCAAGGCAAGTCACCACTGCACACTGCACACTGCACACACACACACACACACACACACACACACACACACACACACACACACACACACACACACACACACACACACACACACACGGTTGTAAAACTTTTCCATTACAGCAGAGACGTATACACCAGGCACAAGAAGGAGAGGGCTCTCGATGCCCGGAAAAGTGCTCCGTGGACCAAAAGCAATGGTATTTTTCCATTGGATTTATGAATATTTCAGAAAAGGATCTCTATGGCAAACAGACATATTTATTTATTAACACCAGTTTTATGATGCGATCAACAAGAAGTAAAACAGCTACTGTTAGGCTATAAAGAAACGCTATCAAGGCCACATGACGTTTTATACTGATGCTAAGCTATAGGCGGCTAATGTTCAGCGTGATGACGTTTAGTAGTCTCTGATGTGACAAAAGTTGTTGGCAACCACCGTTTTAAAGGCCGCTACACACCAACCTGAGACCAAAGAACGCGTACCGAAGGCGTCCCGACTTTTACATCCGCTACGTCGCCTGCGTCGGCTACGCCGCCCGCCTACGAACACACCGCAAAGACTTCAGTCGACGAGTGGCAATAACTGTCCTTACCAGCAGGCAGCGGTAGTGTGTATTCGTCATTCAAAAGAGGCAACAACCAATCAGAGTGATTTCTTTGGCCGACTTTCTTTGGCCGACTTTCTTTGGCCGATTCAACATGTTGAATCGGCCGCGGGAGGTGTGAAAATGTGCCGTAAAGCAACGACGGTGCGAGACACACCAACCTGAGTAGGGTGCCGCGAATGCCTGACGGCCTCTGACTCCCAAAATCGGGTATGTGTGTCAGGGCCTGAGGTCACGTAAAAGCATGAGACATTCACTGTTGGGGTATTTTCTGACGCATATTATATGTTCGTGAACATTTTATTCAGTTTGTAAAAACCACAGACCTAATTTAAGATTGAGATCACCTTCGTTCACCCTGAGGGGAAATTCAGTTTGGGCCCGAAACCCACACACAAATGCACAAACAGGACCTATAGACATGCACTAATGAAAAGGTGGCAGAGCGAAAGCGAAAAGTTTCGGGGTTCGGGGCCTTGCTCAAGGGCACCTCTTTAGCTACCAGTCCACACACAGTATTTTTGGTCTGATCGGGACTTGAACCAGTGACCCTTCGGTTCCCAAGCCAGTCCCTACAGACTGAGCTACTGCCACTCCCTCAGGCATCAAACCTAAAACTGGTATAAAAAAAACTTGACTTTGAGACAAGAAGGGAAACCGGAAGTTGCGAAATGCTAACTAATTTCCGGGGTTTTGGGACTCATTCCTGCACCACTCTATGGCCCTAAAGCTTCAGCAAATGAGGAGAGAGAGAGCGATGGAGCGAGAGACAAAGGGTCGGCCACTGAGCCCGGGGTGACGAGGGAAGATATGCTTCAAATTAAATCATTTGGAACAAAAGAGGATTGTTGCCAAGCAACCCAGCAAGAACAGGGTTACCAGGGCAACTGAAGTGACCCGAAGTTTGACCTAAGAAATGGAGTCGGTCTTGTCGTCGATTGGCACACACACACACACTACACACACACCCACAACACACCTTCCACCTCTCGCTCCTTAGTGCTTTCAAGTCCCATCAAACAACCAGACAAGGTTTGTTCTGTAAATGCAGAACACAAGAGAAATGTCATGCTGTGTCACGAGCAAAAACAAAAGAAAACGGGCTTTCAGTCAAGAAGGTTTTTTTTTTTTTTAAATGAGAGTTGAGGAGGTTAAATGACTAATGGAGGACATTTGCCAAAATCAACAGCCAGCGAAGCACAACACATTAGCTTTCCAATGGCCAGCTTGTAAAATAAATAAACAGAGCTGTATTTTTCAGAAGGTTTGACAGCTTTGACAGTGAACAAACAATCTTCTGAAATGATGGATGGATCCCAGATTGTCCTTTTCGGAGAGAAAGGATGAGCAATCTTCATCGTAGAGACATTAGAGGTCTCACTGATACTTGATGTGTAAACCCGACACAGAAACCTGAGAGTTGACAACCTCTCAACATACTTGACGACTGTGTTTTTTTGTACATTCTTCAAACAAGTTCTCCCATCACTTTAAGTGTGCAACACCATGAGCGCCTTTTGAAGACAGACTGTATGAAAGCGTGCGCTGTTATCCCCATTTGTACGATTCATCACCTCGATACTACAGAGACGTGCGTAAAGACAGAGAGATCAGGTGGTGTGAAGCAGCGAGTAAGAGCAGGCTGTAATGACAGGCTTTCTGCTCCACCTTTGAGAGTGATCCTTCGCAAAAGGTCAACACTTCTATCTGTAGACGTGGTCGGACAACGCGTAGTGCGAGGAAGATTATCTTTAAATGGCAGCCATTTCAAACACTGATGGCAAGAACACCCTTTTATGACGGCTGTCGGTGCAGATTTGATCAGAAATCCATTCATATTATTGAATCAAATCTGTCCTTGTCTTCATGTTGTTTTCCCTGCATGATTAAAGGCCCGGCTGATAGTCGCACCACAAACTGTGATATTTGCAGGAGCTACTGAAGTCAGTTTCTTTGGTGTCAACTCTCCTGCCTGGCTGCTTCCACTTGAAATCACAAATAAAGGCGTTATTCTTCTTCTCATCGTGTAATGGTTGCTGCGGTACATGAGACTGGATGTTCTGCTGGATGTTTTTTGTTTTAGGCAGACCTCCTTCCTTTCTTCTCCTCTCTGACTGCTCAGCAACATGACATGAAAGGACGAAAAGTGTTTTTGAAAGTGTGTGTGTTTGACAGAAAGGAGTGTGTATGTACGAGAGTGTGTTATAGGTTTGAGCATCTCGTTGGAAATAGCACAGAGACACAAGGCAGGGTTGAGAGAAGACCAAAGTTTGAAGTGTGTGTGTGTGTGTGTGTGTGTGTGTGTGTGTGTGTGTGTGTGTGTGTGTGTGTGTGTGTGTGTGTGTGTGTGTGTGTGGCCTCATAACCCCCAATCTCTTCACCCCCATCCCATCATGTCTGCAGGAATGCGTGTATGTCTTGTAACGACGGCTGGCCTCTAACAAACGCAACCTTACAGACGGCCCCCACGGTTTGTCACTCCCAATCAAGACAATGAAGATCAATGGAAGAGCAAAAGCGAGGGAAAGGACGATGAAGAAGAGGACGATGAGGAAGAGGTGGAGGGGGTTTGCTGCTTCCAACAATAGAAGTGCAGACACAGACAGTGAAACAATAGGCGCTGGATAGTGTCGTTTTTTTCTGCGTGCACACTGAGTGGCGTGGCGGCTCCAGACATCGTTAGTGCGCCCCACGTGGACTAATTGACGAATTAGGGTCACTCCACATGGTCCTAACCGTCATGGCCGCCAACATGGCAGAACTGGCGCGGTCCTGTGACCATCTGGTGACCCAGTTGACATGAGAGATAAGGGCGCGGCATACATGATGCCGGCAGATGTGACCGAAATGTAGAAATTCTAGCAAATGATGATAAGAATACCCGCTCTCATTCACGCTGGTTAATTCATTGTTTTAGATTATAGTGAAATTATGCCATTTATCATTTTGCTAGAGATTTCCTGAAAGCTCCATCTATGACCCATGGAGTCTAATGATTTTAGAAATGGAAGCACAGTGGTGTACATGGCACTCTCAACACACCTACACACACTATAAATACGCATCAAGCTGAGTGTAATGCGCACCAGTGATACAGTATATAGTTAATAGGCGGATAAAGAATGAACTCCCGTAGGTCAATCCAAAGAAAATACGCCACTTATGTAACCCATAATTTATCTATTGTGCTTTCAGAAGAAAGAAATACCCTAAAAGACTGAATGTGACTTACATCCGTTAAATCAAATTATTCAAAAAAACTGAATTTCGTCATTCCTGAGTATTTCTACATTTAATCCGCGCCAGGGTCCAAAACCCTCTAAAACATCACTTATTGCAGATCATTACAGAACACTTAACGTCATTTTCCCAATCATAGAACTGGAGCTCCCTGAGATCAGTTGACACATTCCTCTGATCCAATAGGCTGGGATATATCGGCCCTTAAATGGAGAAATTATACCGACAACACAAAACAGGAAGAAATAACGCTCAATAATAACATTTTGTCGCAGGTATTCAAAGAGTGTTTTTCCGCAGCAGTGTACAGGGAGGAGCCATCAACCAGGCAGCAGCATGACTATCAGATATCTGGCATAAAAAAGGCAAATAGCAGCCAGATCTATCACCCAGCCCCTAATGTGTGCTATAAATTCATATCATAAAAGGTGTATATCGAGCAGGTAAACACCAAACCCCCTCCACTATGTCTTCTTGCATGCAAGGATGCATGATGGATGGAAAGGAGGTGGCTGGACAGATGTGTGTGTGTGTGCACTGTACCATCAATGTCATTTGAAAAACTCAATCACCCAATCTAAAACTGTCTGGAAACACAGTCAGAATAAATAAATCAGTATATGATGGGAGTTTCCGTAACATGTTCCTTCTTGTTTCCCCTTTTCCCCTGAGTGTGTTTTCAAAGTGTCTCTCCTTTAAGTCGGTTGTTATCCTTTGGAGTAGATATACTGAAAAATCACGTTTAATCTCCACAGCTCCCATGTCTTTGAACACTACTGGATGAATGTCAATCTCGTTAAATACATTCCCTGATTTAGTGTTTTAATGACGCTGGTGGAGAGCATTGACGATGGGTATTTATGTCTTATTTTTGTGACTGCAAAGGCCAGAATGAGTCACGTTATTTGAACACTTATCAAATCCTTCAGTAGTGCACGCTCTGTGTGTGCATTTGTCATGTTTTCATACTTTACATGTGATTTGTCTCTAATATGCTACTCATTAGTACACAGTATATCCAGAACACATACAGACTGTCTGACAGAGGTAACTGCACCAATAGGTTGTAACAAGTTGTCCTAATTAAGTTGACTTGTATTAATTAAATGAAAAAGTACTTTGCTTGTGATCCGACGACCCTATCAACAGACTGTGTCAGGGCACTTACCGAGAGAAGTGATTGTGTCGCTTTCCAAGAAGTCAATAGACGGCAAGAGTTGACTGTGTGCCGGAGTTTACTCTTTGTATATTCTCTAATGCTGTTCCAAGGCTTTGCAAAGATTACTTTTCACAGCAATCACGATGTGAGCGAAAGGATCATCTCACACAAAAGATATATTTTCTCCCTTACCTCTAGTAGTATCTATTAATGCAGATAGTTCTTTGTCTAGTGTTGAGATATCCATTTGTGAGATTGCTGTTGCCACATCAGTTCAACAGAATTCAATGGTTTTGTGTTTATGGTGCAAAAGAAAAAAATCAATGTTAAATTCTGTGGAATAAAATAGTTCCTTTGAAAACGCTTCTCGGAGCACTTTGTGGATTATCCACATTATTCTACAAAGGCTTTAAAATGTTTTTCTTCAATGCTACCACCACCAAAATGCCATCCATCTCTATTGCAAAGACTGACTTTTCCAAACCTTATCTGCATGATTTGTGACCGTGTCAGAAAATGTAGTTTGTCAATTTGGGCGAAGTGACCATTTTCACACAGTGGTATATACGCAGAAGTGCTATGGAAGCAATGCCTATTTATTTATTAACTTGCTGGAGTGTTCATACTAGAGTTTTTAGATGGGATGGAGCACGGCGTACTTTAAAAAAAGATGTGCCTGTTGAGTGCGTTGTTTTGAGTCACGATGGATCCCTTGTCTCTTATCTGCAAACCAAATCTACCTTCAGATACAAATAAATAACCTGAACCTGAAGTGCATATGAAGGGATACGGCACAGACTGTAAGCACTTGAGCCTCTGCACAGCAGCGCATTACTATGATATACTTATGCTCTCCATTCATACTCTCAGTCATGACGCTGAATCTTATTTAATGTCACAAGCCACATTCGCCTGGAGTGGATCCGACAGCTCGAGAGGAAAGGACTGAAGTCATCCTTCTTTCCCTGCCTCTGTTTCTGCCTCCCTCCCTCTGTATCTCTCTATCTTTGCTGTGATCGCCCCCCTCCCCCATCTACCGCCCTCTCTTCCCCTGCAGTCGGCGAATTCCCTCGGGTTCGACAGCGGGAGACTATTACACTCACAGACGGATTCGCTCTCCTCCAATTTCTCTCTGTCCTCTTCTTCCCAGCTCTCCTCCTCCTTTCCTCTCAAGCCCTTATATCCTCTCTTATTTATTCTCTCAATCAGCCTGAATGTGTGCATTTGTGCCTTTTTTTAGTCTATGCATGCACAGGTCTTCCAACCGCTCCCTCCTTCTCCCTCCTTCCCTTTCTCCTTCTCCTTTTCTTCAGTCAATATAATTGGCATCGCAGGAGCGCTCCCTGTAGAGTATGCTAAAACAGCAAGCACAGAAACAGAGGGAGAGCAGAGGAAGAGGCAGGAAGGGATAAAGGCGAGGAGACGAAGAGAAAGTAAAAGGGGAGGACGGGAAAGCAGAGAGCTGTGAAGAGGGGGAGACAAAGATGAGAGGAAACCAGAGAGGGACTTAACGTGATGAGAGGAGAGCAGATGTAAATATGGGAAACATATATATAAACAGAGCAGAGAAAGACAAATAGAAACGTATACGTTGAAAAGCGAAAGGTTGAAAAAGTAGAAAAATTAGAAAACGCAAAACAAAGATGTGGAAGACAAAGAAGAGGAAAGAAGGCCGCAAATAGAAAGACAGGAACCTTTAGAGAGGAGAACGGAGGACATGGCAGAAGCAGATGCAGGACGATAAGACAAAGGGCGACGCCGAGAAGAAGAAGGGATCAGAAACCAAGGAAACCAGAGAGAGTTCATTCAGAAACCACAGCGCTACTCAAGATCCAGCCATATATCTCCGTCCGACCGCCGGACACATGCCAAACCACATTAGAGTGCAACACAGCCTCCTTCCTGCTCTCTCCTCCTCTCTCCTCTCTCCTCTCTCCTCTCTCCTCTCTCCTCTCTCCTCTCTCCTCTCTCCTCTCTCCTCTCTCCTCTCTCCTCTCTCCTCTCTCCTCTCTCCTCTCTCCTCTCTCCTCTGCAGGTTTCAGAAAGAATCATTTAACATGTTATAAGGAGACGTTATAGGCAATCTTTTAAAAGTGAATGTCTAATCAGTCGAAAGCACACATTCTTCATTTTATTCAGCAATCTA
Organism: Gymnodraco acuticeps; assembly: GCF_902827175.1. Lineage (NCBI taxonomy): Eukaryota > Metazoa > Chordata > Actinopteri > Perciformes > Bathydraconidae > Gymnodraco > Gymnodraco acuticeps. The sequence continues at coordinate 422,719 of NW_022992290.1, forward strand.
GTAAGACATCCCATGTCTCCTAATTAAACATGGGATGTCAGGAGCAGGAAATGTTCTTGGCCAAGTGCACATTGATCAAACCTCAAGTGCAAGAAACAAGCGGCAACGAGAGTGAGCTGCCCAGAGAAAATGAGCTGAGGTCCACCTGACTCATGAACTCATACACTCAGGTCAGAGGACACAAAGATTACCAACATTACAGTACCAACATTACCCAAAGATTACAACGTCACGTGCCTCGGGGTTAATGAGTCCCTCTCTAACGAGCTAATGAATCTCCTGCTGCCACTCCAAGGGGTTGCAGAAATGAAATGCGCTAGTGACACAAACAGGGCTGAAACTCAACATTGTGTTCATTATTATTATTAAGACAGCAGTTCGTTTTTGATTAATGAAACATGTGTTGCAAATTAAATGAAGACAAATTGCAATTAAAACAACAAGGTGGGGGCTCAGGGTAGCTTACTATCTATTTGGCTCGCTCGGAAAAAATGTAACATCGTGGGAATAGCTGGCGACTGTGGCTGCAAGAATGTGGTCGTCTTTCAACCAGAGGTTTGTGGGTTCGATCTAGGGCTGCTCAATTAATCGTGTTTTAATCGCAATTACGATGTTGGCTTGCAACGATTATGAAAACAACATAATCAAAATAAAACGAGTTTTTCAGTTGAATTCTACTTAAAGTTCAGAGTAATCAACTGTTGAAAACATACGGTTCACATATTTGTTTTCAATAAATGGATGTTTTCAAAGTAAATCGTTTTTAATAATCTTGATATCAATTATTGCCCCAAATAATCGAGATTATGATTTTTGCCGTAATCGAGCAGCCCTAGTTCATCCCAACCCATATGCAGTCAACATGTCGATGTATCCTTGGGCAAAATGCTTGCTCCCTTTGTGTACGCATCTTAGCTTCCCAAGTGGTACTGCTCTGGATGAATGAGGTGTGAATTGGTGAAAGAATGACTCTCAGTATGTAAACCGCTGTATGAGTACAGTAACTGTTGGAACGTGAAAAGACTGAGCTTTGTGCTCACGTTGCATCGGACAAAAGCATCAAAGTCAATCTGCAGATAAAAAGCTCAAAAAGATGGTAAAACAAAGGAAGCAAATCACGAAGAATAACAAGCATGGGGACACAGGAATATGGTTGTTGACGCTTATGGGGGATAGTACTGACATATTGTAAAGTCAATCTAACAAAAAAGTATTTAAAATGTAAAAAAAGCAGATGGAAAGTGTGTGTTCTCGGCTGGGCACATGCACTCTGTGGTTCAGGTAGGCCTGCTGCACATTGTGGTCAGGTTATTGCCCGAGGGATCAGAAATGCACTGTGGGAACTTTAATGCACCGCTAAACTGATTCTATTCCCTGGTGTGAGATAGACAGTATGTGATAGTACCATGATTCAGTTCAGTGTATTACACAAATCGACATACTTCTATATCATTGCAGTATACAGTATTTGTTCTACTCTGCGCTTACTAATCGTATTCCTGCATCTACCCTACAGCATTTGCACTATTTGACTTCCTTATTTCTTTATGTCTTGAGTATATTGTATGTAGCCCTGTTGGCGAAGCTCGACTCCTTGTATTGATCTTTGCATAAATACAAATAACAACCCAAATAGGATAACATATTATTTCAACAGTAAGAACTTATAACCAGATGTACAGAGTTATGGAATATCTATGGTAGTTATATAAAAAAGAAATATGACTTAAAGGCTATTACAAAATAATTAAATCAAAGGGTGTTTCTCAATGTCAAGTACGCTTGCTTGGTAGCACATGTCTTCTGAGTCACTTGCTTCAGAAGCGAGGCAAGAATACTTCCTAGCATTCGGAAAACGAAGAGTGGAACAGGCGAGCAAGTGTGCAGGTGTGCGTCATATGAGAGCCCCCCGCCTTACATTTTCCGCCACAGATTTGGGGGAATTGGTCCGTGCGCAAAGCATTGTGGGGATTTTAAGATGTGTAGCCTCGAAATTTCTCGCTACGAAGTGCGCCGGGCTCGGTAGAATTCCAAGTATGCTGGACATTGGAACAGTACTTCGGCAGCACTCGATGACGTAGTATGCTTGAAATAGTGGCTCTGGAGCAGCCTTCCTCGACATTGAGAAACACCCAGAATGAATGAAATAATCAGTAAGTGTGTTTTTAATCAGGCTAAACCAATTATGTGAGCATTAGCTAGCTATAGGATTAGGATCGCTAACACAGGTATGTTCATCATTATCTCCTTGTGTTGTTGGTGATCTGATTTGATATGACGCTGCAGCACCGAGCCCCTTAGAGGCTGACAATCTTTCTGGTAATAAGTGTCATTTGTTTACAGTAATTACTTTGTTGTCAGAAATGTGGCGGGGATTTACAGATAGCACAAAGCCACACACAGAAAGTCTAACTCTATAGAAAAGCCAAAAGCATCTTTTTTGCGATTCAGGAAACAGCTAATAAAAACGATGAATGGCCGGTGTAACAAAAAGGGCAACATGGAACTATTTGTTAAGGAACATGAAGTCCAATTTTGTTTACTGAAGCAGAAATGATGAATAAAACATTACACAGACTATTGTACGGCTAACCCTGGTGTGCTCTGAAATAATCTAAAAGGACACATGCAGGACAAAGACAATTATCATAGAGTGAGTGGTGGAAAAATAAGACCTCTCAGACAGACATTTCACACATTTCCACGCTGTTCAAGGACTTAAATTTGGATTTATTTTTAAAGCTTTTGCAAATGTAAAGACCCATGGCTGCTCTGTATTACTTATTTGTCCTCTGTCTCCTCTGACTCTGCATCTCTGCCTCTCTTTGTGTCTTTTCCCCTCACTACCTCCATCTAATCTTGCTTTCTCAAGCCACGGAGGCAAAAAAAAAGGACAAGGACAGGCTATTCTATTCAAATCGAAATCCAGGGGAGCAGACTCAAATCCAACCCAATCGCATTTATAGCCAGGTTCCGCTCCAAATTGTCATTTGTCCACTGTCTATTGGCTCGGGCGAAGGTCTGCAGTGAATGACACCGACTACAGCCCAGCTGAGGGAGGAAGTAGGGAAGGAAGGTTGTTATGTATCTTAAATTATTCGTTTTCTATGTTTCATGATTATTTAAGTTGCTGGTCCTTCGGATTCACTCGTATTTCTAGGTTAAGGTTTTCATTTGGCGGCTTTTTTAGCCACGCTCGAGGCATAGCCTTAAGGCGGCAAAACCGTTCCACCATGTTGGGCGAGACTGAAGCATCTCAACAACTATCTCTGGATACAAATTGTAATAGCTTGGGTGATCTCTTAAAGGTGGGGTAGGTAAGTTTGAGAAACCGGCTCGAGATACACTTTTTGTTATATTCCATGGAATGCTCTTAACATCCCGATAGCAATGAATATCTGAAGTGCTTTGACAAAAAATCCATACAAAAAATTCATCTGTGGAAGCCGTAGCGCTGTAAAAAGCACGACCAATCATCTGAGCCGGCCCGGCTAAAATAACTGGATGGCCTACCTGCCTGTCAGCCTTCCATCTGTGCACAAACTTATCTCGTGCCCTCATTGGTCATGTGCGCGTTCGTGTGTGTTGGAGGAGGGGCTCTGTGAGGAAGTGGCAGATTTGTTCCGGTTGTGTATTTTCAAATTCTAGCGCACTCGAGCTGGTTTCTCCAGAATGACCTACCCCACCTTTAAGTTTTCATCTAAAGGGCCATCATCTTCCAAACATCCAATTTGTCCAAAACTTTGGTTTATGACCAAATACCAGCTAATTTCAGATGGTGAACATTTAAAATCTTCTTTGTGAGCATGTTAGCAGATATTGAAGTGACTGTTATTTTGTATATTGATTGTTGTGTTTTATCTTAATGTGTGCATATGTGTAAATGTGTCTGTTGATTCTATTGGATATACATATTTATACATATTTGTATATTTGTATTCGGGATTGTTGGAAACGTTATTTTGATCTCTCTGTCTGTACAAACACACAGACAAATTGACATGAAAGTTGACTTTGACTAATGTTTGCATTTAGCTCTAATTAACGCAGTGATTTGGCCGCATTACAAAGCTGCAAGAGTGGCTTTAGTCTAAGTCTTGTTTTGTCGTAAAAAACACCTTGTAAATTCAGTTCTCTATCAATGTGTAAGGGTAAGAAAATCCTTGGCAACTCTCAATAATTTATGTTGCTGTAAATAAAAAGGAACTTCGATGTGGAGGTCTTGTAAATGCTGTATTTCCAACATATTATGTTGGAAATGCCGAACTAAATGCTTTAATGCGCGGGAGGCCAAACATTTCCAGAGATAAACAGAAAGCCAGGTTACCTTGGACATACTTGTTTAACACTGTGCTATGTGTCATAACTTAAAAGATTGTACACCAAGTATTTTATGAAGTTTAAGGCATAAACACGACATCAATTGTGAGCAAACGCAGTCTGTCTGACAATCCCGAACCATCCAGATCACGTTATCGTTAATAACCGGAGACTTATCCTTCAGTTTGACCGTGAGGAGGTCTTAGATGACAGCTGGAACATCTCAAAGTCCTTCTTACTCGGGATATTGCACTTTTAGATAAGAATTATTTTCATCTCAGTAAGCAAAGAAGACTGGTTCCCAAAAGACCGACAACCACGACTCCAATCTTGCATAAAATCTGCTGCATCTCTCTCAGGATGGATCTCGGCACAAACACTTTCATGTTTGGGATCCCCCATGGGCCAACAGCGCTCAGTAACGTATGCATTCAAGGCGCCGCTTTGGGAGAAATCATCCGACAAATGGCAGGTGTTGCATCACTGTTCCATTTCTTCAGTCTGTTATGTATTTACTTTTCTGACAGTGAACACGTCTGTGACTTTAATTGACGGTACTGTATAAATAGAATGTTATTATACTGTCTATTATGAATGGTACTATGAATTATTAATATTCTTTTTAGTAGTATCGTAGTGGAGCTTTAAAAAAGGTCCTACTTCAGTAGGTTTTCACAGAAGATAAAATAACGAGGATGTTTGTCAAATAAATACATGTTTCTTTTACTTGCTTTTTAAATGGAGTACAAGAGCCACTGAAGGGTTGTTAATCAGATATGTGTTTGCCCATCTCAGCATGTGTTTCCATAGACTGTACAGAAAGAAGCTAATGAGAATATTAAATGGTATTTGTGAATAGCCAATGGGGTATTTGTTCTATCCGCGTCCCTCTGTGTATAGAAGTGTCACTAAATGACCCTACATACAATAGATTGCTCTTATAAATGTTTAATCGTGTCACGCTGGTTAAATGATTTAACATTTATCAGGTATTTCTTGATTGAAATTGAAGATGTCAACATTGATTCAGGTGAAGCTTTCTGTTTTCATTCCAAACAGTGCAAAATCAGTAGACTGGAGCCAGGTGACTCGTCTTTGACAGGACATTTGAAAGCATATTGGCAATTAACCAAATTGAAGGAGTGACAATTCAGCAATACATCGAGAGGTGTTGTCACTCCTTCACTTGGTAACCACGGGTTGTTGTATCTACATAAGCTATGACAGACTTTCACTGTTTAGGGAATATCTGCCAGTCAATGTACGACATGCTGGCCAGAGTTATTCTGAAACTGCCAGTAAGAGTTATTGGATTGTTTGACGATGGGATTATTGCATGTCTTAACTTGTCGGTCATTTAGCTGATTCCCAAAAAGGAAATCAACTCGATGACTGAGCAGAAAAAGGAAGTCTAGTCTCAGCCAAGGACACATTTACTGGACCCTCGGTAGAGAAGGGCTCAAAGACACTTTAGTAACTGTGCACCTGTGACTCACACAGAGAAGTAAATCTGCCACTAGAATTGGACCTTACTGCTGGCAGACTTATTTGAGCCTAGAGTCCTTAATAAATTGCTCTTAGGACAAGCATGTTGGCAACACTATTCTCAATTCAAAGGTTTGGATAACCTTTGAATTTAGGTAACTCGCTTGTTATTTTCTTTATGAATTGTTTTATGTAGAGACTAAAAACCAACGTTACATCTTCAAATTGCTGGTTAGTGCAGCACATATTCCAATCTGAAACCTAAGGATGTTTTAGTTTACTATTACTTAATAGAAAAAGCAAGAAATCCTCACTGGAGAAAATGAAACTATAAATTGTTACAAGAAAAACTAGAGAATGACCAACAATTTTCTGTTGTTGGACTTAAGCCAATGCTCTGGAAGATTTAACATTAGCTACTGTATGTGTTAGATACTATTAACATTACTCATAGTATATAAATGTGTCTTATATTGAGTTATATTGAGTAAACACATATATAAGCCTGTTTGAAGTAACCTATCTGTGAACTTAACATCTAGCATGAAAACCATTGTTGTGTAATTTGGAACTTTAGCACAATTTCCAGAAACGTTCGATGACAAGGCTTTTACTCAGTGACATGAAACTGGGCTCAAGACTCAGTATAATCCTATTTCTACTAATTACAAATCCCACCTCTCAAGTAGCCTATATCTCCTAGATTGCACCGTTTACCGTTTAATATAATGTACGCTTTAATATTAATCTACTTCATGACATTCAGCAATGGCTATTTGTTGATGTAGAGCTTTTTTTTATTACATTCTTAAAGAAAGATCCCGTTTGACACTCCGCACAATTGAGTGCTAGGTCATGCCAGGTTGCCATTATTTTGTCATGGTTTTCAAGTCGGCTCCATAGAAGTACAACACACATTATTAGGTAGAAATGTCAGCAAGACGACATCCTGCCAATGCCAACTGACCCTGTGACGTAAATTACCCTTCCTTATCGCTTTGTTCTTTTCAAAGAGTACCTCGGTAAATTGTACAGAGAGGTTGATGAAACCACGCCAGCTCAGACTCTCTCAGCCCCCGGGGGGAAGAACAATAAAATGTCACAGAAGCCTTCAAACAACAACAAAAAGATGCTCTCCGAGGCACGCAGCCGAGCGCTGTCACAAAGTCAAGCGTGACACCTCCCATGTACAAAATATGTGCCTCCGCTTCCCCGCGCTGTGAAGATATCAACCTGAAAATGGCTCAGTGAAGCCGAACACTGAGCCGTGATAAATAAGTCACAATAATATTTAAATATTCATTGTAGAATAAGAGAACAAGATGAACAAAAAACAGGATAAACCCCCTCCTCTCCTCCCGGCTTTGCACATCAAAACAGTTTGTCTTCAGGAAGTTCAACTGCATTATCAAATTCTCCCTTCAAGGGAATCATCAAACATACAGTAGCCCGTGTAAGGGGCTGATAGTCGTCACGCCTCGGGCTGCTCGTATGAATGAACAACAGATAAGGGCGCGTAGCTCATTACCTCAATTATATCGTTTGCTCGTGCCGTCTGTCGATGCATTTACGCAAATTGGACAAATTTGCCAGTATATGAAGTCATTGACACACAGGCCACGGGAGGGTGATCGTACTGTAACACTACAAAGAGAGAGAGGGGCTTCCCCGTTCAAAAACTACACCACGTGGTCCAGCTGAGCCACCCAGCTGGAGCAGTGTCAATATATCTGTCCTTTAAAAATACCCGTCCATTAGTTGAAAAGAAACAATCGACATGCTGCGGCATTCTCAGCGTGGAAAAAAAACGGGAGGTTTGGCATTCACTCCTCCATCCATCCCGCTGTTTGCTTTTGATAACAAAACTCGTAATGACATTTGAATACTCACCAGGCTGAAAAATGAAGCAATGAGAGAATTGGAGATAGAACAAGGCAGAGAAAAAGAGGAGTGTGTGTGTTCGCAGTGTGTGAGTGCAAGTTAGTGTGCGTGCTAGTGCGATATGTGCATGGTCGGATGAGACCTAACTTGGTTTGAAGCCAAGTGGTGCGGTTGAGGCAGCAGTTTTCCGCCGAAACCGAAGACCGAAGTCTGTTAAGAAAGCTTGTGATTAATTTGCGCTGTGTCACTTTCCCAGCCCCTGACTTCTCCTTCAACAGAGAGGGCTTGAAGAGCTGTTTAATTACTCATCACTTTCCCTGCTAGGAAATAGAGCGTTGCTGGTTGGACACCACCGTATGGAGGAGAAAAAAGAAAATGTCTGCAAGCTGTTTTGAATATGTTATATATCGAATGCCTGCACTACAGGAGTGGTAAGCTGTTTTGGGAATATATATGAATGCATTGGCTGGCCTGCTAAACACACACACACACACACTTATGCATAGCCTACACAGAGTGAGGCAGACGCAACACACACGCCTGGCAGTAACCATCCTGGCACACAGGGGTATTTTTAAGTAAAGAAGGCCTTCAAAGCTCTATTTGAATCATTTCTGTGTGTTTCTGTGTGGCTTCCTGCTTCTATACGTATATGCTCTTTTCTGGAATAGTTTTTCTGCGTTATTATGGTGTGTGTGTGTGTGTGTGTGTGTGTGTGTGTGTGTGTGTGTGTGTGTGTGTGTGTGTGTGTGTGTGTGTGTGTGTTTGTGTGTGTGTGTGTGTGTGTGTGTGTGTGTGTGTGTGTGTGTGTGTGTGTGTGTGGTGTGTGTGTGTGTGTGTGTGTGTGTGTGTGTGTGTGTGTGTGTGTGCATCTCTAAGAATGCCTGTGAATGAGTGTCTCAAAGTGTGTGTATATGCCGACACACAGTGAAGGACAAGGAGCACACTTGTGTCTGCTTGAGAGAGAAGCCAACTGAAAGATGGGCAGATAGATTGAGTGGTGTGTGTGTGTGTGTGTGTGTGTGTGTGTGTGTGTGTGTGTGTGTGTGTGTGTGTGTGTGTGTGTGTGTGTGTGTGTGTGTGTGTGTGTGTGTGTGTGTGTGTGTGTGTGTGAGTGCACCAAGGATTCCTAACAGTCTGCCTAGCAGGGTGTGAGAAAGCGAAGTGAAGAAGAGTGAATCACAACGAGGTGTGTGTGATTTTGAGGGCTCACACAAAAGGTGTGTGTGTGTCTAGTAGATTCTCATGCGGGGATAAGCAGCTTAGGTGAGAGCATATTCTTTTCGAAGTAAATCTCATTAATTTTAATTAGCTGTATATTTAGCCCGTACACTTGCATTGGGTGTAATTCTGTGTGTATATATAGCGACCGCTGAGCAGGTGAAATGAAGATCATTTTGCTGTAGCCGCCTCACATTTGCATAATGTCCTGTTTTTGATTGTGTCGCGTGCCTAAGGAGGATATCACAGGCAAACATGCATTCCCTTCATTTTCCTATTGCATGCTCTATGTAGCGCGCCGCGGCTTTTCCTTATAAATGTTCACCTTTTTTCCTCCTGTGTGTTTTTTCCTCCTCCCTATATGATGTTTTTTTTCATTTCCCCCCCGGTCTGTGCACCCCATCATCAGACTGCGCTTGCTGCTCCCCCTCCTCCTCCGTTTCCCCATGCTCTTACTGTATGGATTTCTGTTGTTCACGTGTATGCCTCTGTCTTTCTCCCTCTGTCTCCCTCGCCCTCCCTCCACTCCTGGTAATCAGCTTATCCTATGTGTGTCCAAGCCTCTATGTCTGCGTTCCTCCTCTCTTTGTTTCAGATTCATTCAGCAGGGAGATTAGAGATGCCTATTTGGTGCCTTTGTCTTCATCCGGCGCACTAGCTCTGAGTTACACCGCGTGGCGATGGCCTCGTCGTCAAAAGCCACATCCACTCATCATACCCTGATCAGTGTCAAGGGCCACATGCAAAATAAAGTCCAAGGCTGCCTCTATCCACTGGGCAAGTATGTGAGTTTGAAGCATCTCAGTGAGTGACTGTCTGATTGATAGGCTGATCTTATTTAATGTTTGAGTGAGGTTACATATTCCCTGCACAAATCGTCAGTCTTTTAAATCTCGAGGATAACAGAATAAAGCTCACAAGCTTATTTGTGTTCATCAATAGACTGCTGTTTAGGAATCTTGAATTGAAACACTTCAGTACCTCCACTTGAGAAATCAAAAGACGCGGAGGCAGATTTAAAAGGGAAATGTCTTTCCTACTGTAGGTCATTATCAGAGTATTCAGCAGGAAACACAATGAAGATATTCTCGGTGTATGGCAAATACCTTTTTTATGTTTTAAACATAATAAATGTAACACACAATGAGCTCGCAAAATGTAAAATGTGACGGGGTAAAGTGCATGAAGGATAACAGGCTATTTACTTAACTTTCTGTTCTAAAATGTAGCGGTCTGACCTCAATTAGACCTTGTATTAAAATGTGATGTCTGTGTGAATACCACTGTTATCCCTTTCCTCACAACTGAGCCGGCCAGCGAACCAATCAGAGTAGACTGGGCTCTGGTTTCAGACAGAGGGTGAAAAGAAGTGCTGCAGCACAGGCAGTAGAAAAATAAAGAGCCCTTTGAACAATAAAGCATGGAGACATGTCACGTCAGAAGCAACAAGTCCTCCAACTCATACGACCAAATATGTCGTTTGTTCAAGCGCTTAATACGACCTATAATTACGTTTTAAAGTTGTCGGCCTCTAGTGCTCCCGTTGAATGCAAACGTTACAGAGGGTCGTTTATTCACAAATAACCCTCTCTGTAAAATCCTAAATTGTAGGATAGTTTGGCCATTAAAACACTTTTTGATTAGATTTCTAGCGAGAAGTATATATTGTACTTTTAGAATCCACGTCCAGTCGTTATGTAGGATCTATAGTTTGATAGATATTACGAAGATGATTTGAGGTTTCATCAAGAGAACGTGTATATGCGGCAAGCTTCCATGTAAAGTTACGGGTTGAAAACAGTATTTCCGGTCTCGACGTTTTCATAATAAAACCAATGATCAAATGATTTAACAGTGATATCTGCATTACTCACAACTAAAAAACATCAGTTTATCCTTGTTAATTATACGACATTAATTGGTTTAAATTGTGTACAATGCTTTTGTGTTTTTCCCATAGGGTTTTCTCTTTCGATTCTGAGAGACACATTTATTTTTTCAGAGGTTTTGATAGGCTAAAATCACGCCGCAATGCACGTCGGGATATGGTGTTTATGTGATATGAAATCGGAAAACATTTTTAAAAATAATAATAATACTTAATTCCGAGTGTTCTTGCTTTTCTCTTTGAAAGTCATCACATAACGGCATTGTAATACACGGTTCGGCTGCATTAAATATTACATATCTGCCGTAGATATTTATTTATAGAGCCCTGATCAGAAGACCTTTTGACAAACTGTAAGAAATGCCGCCAAAACTGAATACGTGACGTGGACCATAAAATATCAACAATTAAACAACATCTTCCATTTCTTTTCACACAATACGTCTCCTTGCAGTATCACCACTAATTCGGCTGACTTTTATATTTGATCCAATACGTAGATAGTCTGTATTTACACCATAACGGTGCACAGCTGATAGAAAGGGATTTTTTTGTAGTTTTTAAAGATATTACTGATTTTCTGAACTACCTTTCCAACTCCTCATGCAGTTGACTGTTACAGGTCTATCAAAGTTTATGGTACAATGCATAAGCTTCACATTGAGAGACTGAAACTGTATTTTCCTTTAGCGTTCTGTTTTAATTTCACAATAAAGTGAATAGTCATATTATGTTTGATATTATTATGTTTTATTAACTAGACCACTGGTCTAAACCGTACCTCCTAGTGGTTAAAGCACGTTATTGAATTTAGTTGTTGAATAAGTTTAATTTTGATGAAAACATTTAAATATTAAGAGTAGCCTACATACAAAATAGGGGTCAATGATAGAAATATAGAATAGAAAATATCAAGAAGATACTGTAGTGATCTCTACAATAAAACAGTTTAGTGCAGGACGTCCAAAGATATTAACAGGTGGATGTGCAAAACAGACAAACTGATAAGGCTGAATTTGACTCAGGTGTAACGAAAGTCTGATTTAAGGGTTCTTTATATTTCACATCATTAATCAGAATCTGCAAAGTAACAAAAATAAATGTAGTAGAGTAAAAATACCAGGTTGACCTCTGAATTGTAGTGGAGTAGAACAAAGTAGTACATGCTGCTGTAACAAAAACATTTCCCAACTTGGGATCAATAAAGTATCTTATCTTAAGATGATCGATGGCTACTGCCATATTTGCTAAATGTGCATCTGAACCTTGACAAGTGCATGTTTCAGGCTTATCAATTAACAACAGGAGGGGTCACAGACATAAGACCAGCTGTTAAATAAAGCTCTTCTGACCTTAGCTGTCATGTGGGTATATTAATGCTGCCCATTATGGGCACAAGCAATTTTCACCCATGTATTAATTATATGTTTTAAATTTGATAACACCAATGTGTTTCGTATCCCCTAAACCTCCAGGGATGTATACAGTTTAATACTGGCAACTTCTAATTGTGGGAAATACGAAAACGTCTTATAAAACTACAATTCCCAGTAGAGACGTGCCATAGAACATATTGCGAAACACACAATAGCCAGCATGTGTAATTCTGTGGGGGAGGGCTGGGCTGGACCCGTCCAAGTCCAGTTTTGGATAGTCTGGCGTGGTTCCATTCCATTTCAAAGAGCTGTTTGACATTCGGTGTAACCTTGTCGCACTGCCACTCCAACATCCAATCACAGAGCTTGAGGGCTAATCACGGGGTTTGTAAAACAAGGCGGATGTTGTAGTCCCAAACGATAGCTGGGGATTCTGGGTAGTGTAGTGTCTTCGGAAACTCTGTAGTGTCTAAACTCCGGAAAAACTATTTGTTTCTCCGAATCGAAGGTTAAAAACACAAAAGCATTGTACACAATTTAAACCAATCAATATTGTGTAATTAACAAGGATAAACTGATGTTTTTAAGTGGATGAGTAATGGAGATCATTTGACAGTGTGGGGAATACTTCCGGTTTTATTATGAAAACTTCGAGACCGGAAATACTGTTTTCACCCATGCTAACTTTACATGGAAGCTGCCCCATATACAGTACACGTTCTCCTGGCGAGACCTCAAATTATCTTCGTATATCTATCAAACTGTAGATCCTACACATCCACTGGACGTAGATTATAAAAGTACAATATACACTTCTCGCTAGAAATCTAATAAAAAAACATTTTAATGGCCAAACTATTCCACAATTTAGGATTTTCCAGAGGGTAATTTATGAATAAACGACCCTCCGGAGCGTTTGCAATCGACAGGAGCATGTTGTTTCTTACACGACCACTAGAGGTGCTACACTTTAAAACGTGACTCTGGGTCGTATTTAGCTGCTGAACAATCGACCTATATGGTCGTTTTTTGTAGGAGGACAGGCTGGTCAGAAGAACTAAATATAAAAAGACACATTCAGTCCCAGCCCCCATTCTCACCAGTTCTCATCACTTTTCCTCTTTCAAAGCATTTACAGTAGTAGCAAACTGCAGCAAAAAGCCACTCGTCATCATTTGTGTTGCCTTCCAGGAAAGACTCATAAAAGACAACCTTCTCCACTCCAGTGAAAAGCAAATCCAGGCTCTATGGTATCAAGTCTACCCGCCATGCTTGTTCTTGTTGACAATGCAACCCTCCCGAAGTGCTGGTTTGCAAAGGGCACATGAAAGATTTGATCCAATTACAATGCAGCCATAAATGGTGATGAAAGCACATATACTAAATACCAGGTACTGTATAAATGCAGGACATTTCAATAAACCTGAGTGCATTTTAATGGCAGATGGGAGCTAGTGCATTTAAACGGTGTGGTTCAGTGTGATTGGAAGACATAAAGAGTGCAGCATTGCAGTGGAGCCATAAATAAACTGAGCAGTAGAGGTGTAACATTACAAAAAACTTAAATAATGATACCTTTCGACAGTTTCAGTGCTAAAACCATATCCCAGTACACAATAAATATGCAACTGAAATAAAGTTATGTATCAGCCTACAGGAAACAAAGTTTGAAACTGATTAAGTACAAAAATAAACTTTCAGACTTAAAGGTGGGGTAGGTAAGTTTGAGAAACCGGCTCGAGATACACTTTTTGTTATATTCCATGGAATGCTCTTAACATCCCGAAAGCAATGAATATCTGAAGTGCTTTGACAACAAATCCATAAAAAAATGTCATCTGTGGAAGCCGTGATACTGTAAAAAGCACGACCAATCATCTGAGCCGGCCCGGCTAAAGTAACTGGATGGCCTACCTGCCTGTCAGCCTTCCATCTGTGCACAAACTTATCTCGTGCCCTCATTGGTCATATTCGTGTGTGTAAGGAAGGGGCAGATTTGTTTCCGGCTGTGTATTTTAAAATTCTAGCGCACTCGAGCTGGTTTCTCCAAAATTAGCCTACCTACCCCACCTTTAACTTTGAATCAGATTTTAAGCTACGCGAGTAAATTGTGGCTAAAACAAAAACTGTGATGCATTTTTCAAGCCATGACAAAGCCTCACTGTCAGCGTGGCAGCTGAGTCACGTTAACGTTGGATCAGCGGGTAAAGCAGAAGTGCCAGACCCCGCTTCAGACTGTGGTTCATTTAGAGTTAAACTGCTAAGTATATCACAAATGACTTCCATAAAACAGCCATTTATACTTAAAATATAAAAAGGGGAAGGTCTGGTGTGTCAGGATTGTCGACACAGAAGCTGCATGCTTGCAGAAAAACAGCGCGGACTGAGGTATTTCACCTAAAAACGCAATAAAACGTAAAGACAGATATTTGGCAAAGATTTACACTTGGAATTATGTCCGTGAGAGTTTATATTCACATTACTCCACCCAACACTTGGCATATATGTACTATGTTAGAGGCGTGATAAGACTCCCTGAATGGATATCGGTATCCTCAGCAGAAACCAGACCAGGGGAGAATTCCCAAGATAGCACACAGGTGAATTAAAATGGCTTTATGATTGTGGTATCAGCGATAACACCCCCCTCCCCCTCCCCCTCCCCCTCTCCACGACTCACTTCCTTCCACCGGCTGAAGTGATGGCATCATCAAAGAGAGGCAATAAACAAGAGCAACCTCTGCTCTTTTATTGGTGGAGCTCCTGCGCTCGGGGAGAACCCTCAGCACTCAGACTCAATCAATAGAAACGCTGCGCTCTACAGCCACGCGCTCGCCTCTTCCGGCGGTGAGGTGGAGCTTCACACAACACAGAGATGGGCTCCAACCATGGCTCCAACACACAGATACACCTTTTCCAGCAAGCCCTTGTTCTGACCAGCCATGCGTCAATGACAGGAAGGGTGATTTCCACCCCCGCAGCAATCAATTAATACAACCGTTGGAGAATTCTGGTGGTAATGGGAAAAAGATAGGCGGAAGGGGGGGAGGCAGTGTGAGCGAGGGACCTGATCAAAGGAAAAGCTGGTTGAGTGCCGAGCGCAATAATAAGGGCTCTTGTTGTTGGAAACTAAGTGAATTAATTTATTCCGAGGCTGACGTTGTTATTGTTGCTGCGTTTGTTTAATCGGAGGTGTCTTTGTGAAGTGAAGGTTTAAAGCTGACAGCTATGCATATGCCGGACCCCTAATTTCCCCGACCCCGGGTTGCTGGCTGCAGAGTGATGCGTCTTCTAAGAGAACCTGAGAGGAAGCAGAGCGTGTTACAGCTTTGCAAAATCTCAAGAGCTCTTCTCTCTTTCAGCTAAATGACATTTGCTGTTATTATGATGCCAGTAGGTAAGATTGATCTGTTCTGATGTAATCTAATCTCTCAGTGCCTGAGTGCCTGGGTGGATGAGATCTGCCTCAGATTGACGAGGTCTAATGGAGTCTTATTTGGTGGTCTTGATACTTTTAAGACCCAATGATACTGGCACAATACTGCATTTTAATTCTGCTTCATTTAGTAAAAGCATATTACTTATCACCTCTTGTTCCTCGTTGATTTGTGAGTTTCCTTTCTTTCACTTACGGATGTGTTATGTTTCAGCATGTCTGAAGCTATATGAAGATCACATAAAGACACAGGAATGTGCATAATGTGTGATGCTCTGGTGCTCATGGTGGGACTTTGTTGGGAGTTTAATCAATCAGCCACAGAGCCTTAATTAATCGGCATAATGAACAGAAGAAATAATTGCTTTTCTGCCAGATGTGAATTCGGTGCAAACTAAAGCCAGCCAATCAGGATCCAATTTATAATCACAAATCTGATCTTGACGGCAACACATTGAAAGGATCAGAGACGGATAAACTCACAAGACAATGGAAGAAATATGGATTTCAATTGACTGAACAGCAAAGGATATGAGTTGGAATATATTTTCTTTTTGTGAAAAAAACCATTACTAATTAATTTGTATGAGAAGAAATAATTGGCCTCCTCCCCAGATGTTTATGAATGAATCTGCAGATAACTAATGAGGGAAGTCTGGGTTCCATGGAAGCAGCAGATGCCATTAACCGCAGCCCACACTGACAATGCTGATCTGTCCCCATTCCAATCAGACCAGGTAACCAGTGGCTGAAAGAAATGGAAAGGCACTGGAGCCAGTAAATAGCCAAGGCAGAGATTGAAAACCACTGGTTTAGACCGGTGCCAGTAGAGCCAAATGGAAAAATAGCTTAGGCCTCTTATTAATGTCACAGTGGCTAGGCGGTAATTCCCCCAGGCTCTGTGTACCTCGGCTTGTTAATGAGTCACTGCTTATCAGTCATCCTTGTTAACAGGCAGAGAGAGCCTCCCATCCAAACCGCCTACTGCTATTGTGTGTTAGCCGCAGAGTGTATTAGCCAAATGTTCCCGGATCTTGGCACACAGGAAGTAAACTGTAAACAACAGCAGCACACACAGGAAGTGGGCAACGAGCCAGCGAGAAAAGAGCTGGTCCAGTGGGGAAGGAACCCATTTTGTGGGAGGATAAAGTGAACCGCTGGCAAAGGACGCACACATGCGGAGAACTCCCGCCTGTAAATCTTACCACACTAACGATTGGTCCACACTGCTCCCGTCCTTTAATCCTCGTCCATTATCAGCCTCAGCTGGAGGCATCAGGCTTCACTTGTTTCGACCAGCAGAACTCATCGAGGTAAATAAACTATTAGCTGTGTTTTCCTGTCACACATGCAAACACTCTGCTGGGGTCTGAGATCAGGCAGCCGTGGATTTGAGGGCCAGGTGGCTGATGGGAGGCCACCGCACGCAGCTCTGCTCACTGTCTGTGGAGTGGTCGGGCTGTCGGACCCTCCACACTCCACAGCAGCCTGAGGTAACTGGGTCAGCGGTACAGAACCGGGGCACAGTCGGCCAATTGCATGCCTAATCTGTGCCCTTCTGAGAGGCACTTTCCATCCGCAGCGCATGGCTGCACATCCAGCTGTGGAAATGGATATGTCAAATGGGGCGCAATTAGTGTCTCCCCCGATTCGTTACCTCGCTCTAAGGAAGCCTGGTCACAGATGATTTCAGAAAAAAATGACGTTTAATGCTGTCCTTTGCCTGACTTTGACATACATCAAATGAAGACGGGTCAGTGGCAGAAGGAGAGTTCGGAGGGTTGGGGGGGAATGTAGCGGTCACTGAATAATAATCAACCCTATAACTCATGGGGGAGTTCCTTTTCTCTCTTCCGCTCTCTGAATGATGAAAAGGGACACACAGTCCACATGCACAGTTCACAGTGCATCCTGTGTGGAAGTGACGGGCAGTCCTGCACTCTGATTGCTCATGTGCTCTCGCATTGATTTGCTGAGCTAATCGTTTTTTCCTCTCTAATACATAACATTGAATTATTTATGCTAAGTGTACCCTTCTGTTTCAGGGCCTCTTAGCATGGAGATCTCCATTATGACGGCATTATCTGCACACCCCGCCCTACTTTTATTTCTACATAACAGCTCGGCTGCTGTGCCACAACAACTCCAATCAGCCTGATCGAAGCAGATGTGAGCGATGGATCAGTAATCTCCAGCTTACGCATTCTTTCCTCTGAAGCTGCCATAACACTGTTTGCCACATTGTTTAGGAGAGCCAGCACAAAGCATATACATATCTTATATATATATATACACACATACATATATACGATCTGAGATCTCCTATGAGATTCACCTCCTTGTTTGCCTGAGAAAATCGAGAATTGTCAGCATTTCTTGCATCAATGCCACCAAAACCAATTCCTGTCCTTGATTGTCTTCCTAAGTAGCGCAGGATTAGATATTCTTTCTTTTTTTACAAAAGTGATTCTGAATTCACTGCCGAAAAGTTTTGTTTCAGTGAAGTGAATGTAATTCTCTGATTGCTTTGATTAATGATACAAATACACCAACTTGCATATCACAGTGAAACTGAGATAACCCTGCACTGCGTACCTGCTTGTATTCTACTCTCAATTTCAGTCTTTCATGTGTTTTCTCATCTCCTAAACACTGTCAGACGTCCCAGGCGTAATTACTCTCCTTGACTGACATGATAATGTAAAACAGCTCTTAGGTGAAACTAAAGCAGGAATTGGTCATGCATGGTCAGGCCTCCCACCAGGCACACCTTAATCAAATGTGACGGGAGTCTGAATGCTAGCCAAAATCGTTTTCGGACCCAAATAACGCACCGCTGCCTGAGTTTGAAAGAAATCTACACGGTTGGGGTCATCACTCCGACGACAGATTGATATTTCATCATCAGCACCTCAATCTGGAGATTGTTGGTGCATTTCTCATCTTCAACAGCTAGCAGGAGCCCTGACAGGCCTCCATTTGCATTTGTTTAGCACTGACCTCAACCCAGCATCTAAACTCAGGCAGATGTGTTCTCACTTCCTCTTGCACTGACCACTGTGCCACCCACCCACACTTCGTACACAAACTTGCAGAAACACAATTATGCATAATTCAAGAGAAAAAAACAGCTGATGCGGCTAAATAAAGAGGAAGTACAGTAAATGCGGTGGGTGAACTCGCACATCTGTATGCATACACGTGTAAACAGTGCATGTGCCCAGGCCTGAGCAGGCATTGTGCACACACAAGATTATTCAGATTCGTTAAAGTATGTGGGTGTGCTTAAGTGAATGCAAGGGACCTCTGAGAATGTATATTGCAAATGCAAATCAGGGGCATCTATTAAGACTCCTACTTGCCTGCTATATCTTCTTACGGTTATTTGCCAAACACTTAAATCCTTGACTGTAATGAGAAAATGCCAACAGCTTTCTACCTGAGTCGATCAATTATCTATGGATTGAGGGACAACCATGATGTGCCTGTTCGCCATCGGCAAAATGTGCCCTCAAAAGGTAGAATTACCGTCAGCCGGTCATCTGAGTGTTATGTAATTGGAAAAGCACATTTAACAGAGTATTCCTGTTCACTGGGTACTCACAGCAGGGATGATATCATTACAGAGTGCTTCTCTCATCAAATCCTCTCTTGCCATGCGCTCACAGTCGCACCCAGCTCATCAAATGTTGAGCTACAGCCACTGCGAGGGACATGTGTCTTTACTTTGTGTCTGTGTGCACACCTGTGTTGCTGTTTGAGGAAGTACAAGATGATTACTGCTCATCCCCATGTAGTGTGAACCTCTGACACAGATACAGTCCACACACATGTTAGAACGACGAGCCGCTGAGGCAGGGAACTTGAAAAGGAGGATGCTAGAGGGACTTGCGCGAGTGAGTGCCTGCTGTCAGGGAGGGAGAAAGAGGAAAATAGAAGGATGTCATGGGGAAAGTAAGCTCACTAAGGACCTGCAGTGTGCATGGGTGTGTGGGACTCTGCGACCTCGTGCAAGTCACACACATTCCTCAAAAACAAACGGCAGAAATTCCACTGGGGTCCTGGGAGGTGGGAGTGTCCCATGTGCTTATTAACGCCTCTGTGATTCCCTTGTCATCATACAGGAAACAACAACAAAAAACTCAAGTCAACAGATAAGGGGCACAGACCGGAGACAGAAAGAGAGGGTCGGGGAGGTCAGGGGCCCCGGGGACACGCAGACAGATACAGAGAATAGAAAGCAGTCAGATAAAGAGGTGCTTACCATCGATAATGTTGCCGTGGACCGCAGCTGCGAATAGTACTGTCAATAAGCTGACACTCCATAATGTGGAGGGGGCTGATGGGAAGGCCATGGTCCGCCTGTCTCTTTGAATCCTCAGGAGGGCCGAGGAGCTCTGGATCACCTGCAGGCAGAGCAGTGGAGAGATAAGGAAAACAAGCAGGGCAAAGCCTACCGGCCACTAATTGTGTCCCCTGCCATTGGCTGGCTGCTGCTGAATAAACGCTTGGCCCACCCGCTGCTCCATGGGTTTTCATCGACCTGCTTGTGTCATAGCATACGGAGAGGAGATTGAGAGGGACGGGTGCAAGAGGAGGGGGGGAGGTGATGGAAACCATACAGTAGAAAGGATAATGTATATGTACTGCTTTAGAATTATTATTACTGGCTGCTATCTCTTAGTTGACGATTCAACTGCTGGAATAAATCTGTGCAATACATACTTGTACTTCTACTTGTACTATCAGCTGGCTGCTATCACAATACTTCAGCATGCTACACTTATTTAAACACTGTTACTTTTTGTTTTCCACCTGGATGTGTATTCTTGTAAATTGGCATTTGAGTGCCTTTGATATGTTATGCCTGCCTCTTAATTAATATTTGGCTATTTTTGGCTCTTGGCTTTGGCTGTAACAATGTGCATATAGGAATAACATCATTCTGATGGTGGTGGTGCATCTGTGGTAATGAGGGGAGACAAGGAAGGGGTTGATATTACTGTGAATGTATTCCTTCACTTTAACAAGCTGTGCGCATATGGAGGGAAGGAAACGAGTGTTTTTTGGACAGCCCTCGAGCCAGCTCCAACTAATTCAAGCTAATTGGACATTGCAACAAACGTGCTTTTGAAAATAAACAGAGGAAATGAAAGAAAAAAACATAACAGCAGAGATGCACCTGTCTCCCGCTGAGAATACATCGACACTGGAGAAGGAAGACGGACAGGACGTTGGTAGAATAATAGAAGCTCATATTCTCTCTCTCTCTCTCTCTCTCTCTCTCTCTCATCTCTCATATCCTCTCTGCCTCTGCTCTATCTCTCTCTCTCTCTCTCTCGTCTCTCTCTCTCTCTCTCTCTCTCTCTCTCTCTCTCTCTCTCTCTCTCTCTCTCTCTCTCTCTCTCTCTCTCTCTCTCTCTCAAACACACACACTTCTTCTTTTCCTCTCACGCACATTCCTTAAAATAGCAGTGGCCCTGCTCTGAGGTAAAGCTCTCGGTCCATCTGCGAAACGCTCCCTCATTGCCAACGCGGAGAGGAGAAGCGCGCAGGAGTGTGTGTTGCCTGCGGGACGGGCGGGAGGTTAGGGCGGGGATAGAGTGGGGTGGAGGAGAGGAGGAGGAGGGTGTGGATGAGGGGGGGGGGGGCATGTGATGGGATGGGATGTGGGGATTGGGAGGGGTTGGGGTTCTGTGTTTATTGTTGCCCAAGCCCTTTTTTTCTGTTGGCGAGAAATGAAAACAAAACTAGAACAAGTGCATCCATGGGAAATAAGCCCCTAAAAGACAAGTTGCTGATAGCGATGATGATGATGATGATAATGATGATGATGATGATGATAATGATGATGATGATAATGATGATGATGATATTAACAATAATAACAGATCGTGGTTGCCTGCATCGCTGCGACGGACAACAGGAGCACCAGAGCAATGTGTCCATACACCTTCACTGGCAGGGATATCTGGTGCTGATGGGATGAGGTTCACAGACTCTGAGGCTGCTCCACAAAGCGCAGGCAGTTGAGGTTTTGCAGAGAGACGAAGCCACAGAGCAGAGGGAAGGGAGACCACGCACAACACGCATATTCAGAGTAAATTATAAAACACGGAGGGGGGATTATACAGCTAACCCTAACCCAGGGCAGGCATACCGGATTACACACAAACACACAGCCACCTACCCAGAGTGCGAACACAGACACATTCCTGGAGACGGGAAAGCGTCAGGTGTCTCCTGTCCGCCCTGCAGACTTACAGCCTAAACCCAGAACAACAATACAAACTGCGAAGAAGAAGAAGAAGAAGAAGAAGAAGCAATGCTCGGTAATAACCACACACACCGTTATATTCCGCCTCCGGTTCGTTAGCGCTGGTCTCCAATACGGTCCCCGGTTTAAGGTCCCTGCTTTGATGCTCGTCCTGAGCCTTCTCTCAATCTGTTTTTATCGACTTTTCTTTATCTCCTGACTCTTTGTTTTTCTTGCTTTTCCTCCTCACTGTGTGTGTGTGTGTCTCTCTCTCCACGGCTGCCGTTCACTGCAGCAAAAACAGTCTGTCTGAAAGACGAGAGGGAGGGGAGGGGACAAGGGAGGGAGGGAGGGGAGGGAGGGAGGGAGAGGGGGGGGGGTTTAATACGATTTGGCCCGTACCATCAGGATAACAGGGCCAGAGCAGGGACCTGCAACAAACACGATGGAGATGGAGCAGATAGACATGTGTGATCTCACCGAGAAATAACCATAGTGTTTCTGTTTCCCATAATACTCCACAGTGAGTGCACTGACCTTATCGCACTTGATGGTATTATATTATCTCCTGTGGTGGCACATTACTTTAGGATTCCCCGGGGGTAGCTCTGCTCACTTTATCTGGAAGTTTTATATGGAGTAGGTCTCCTATCCTTCTTCACTTTTATCAAAAGTGCAGCCGTATCTCCTTAATTAAGAGGTCATCTGGAGTTGATCGTCACAGTTCCCATTTCTTATCATTGATATTATGGAGCTATTACGCATATCTTGGAAATAGACCCATTGCTGTTTCCTTAATAATTTGCATTATGGTAATAATGGTATTACAGAGTCCTTGTTGGACTTTTACTGTGTCTTTGTATCTTCCTTTCAATACTGCTGTTCATCTGTGACTGTATTATAACTTTGTATTTCTTATCAATTCCAGAATTTGTATAATATCCGATAACGTTTGAAGGATACATTTGCAAATCAAATCAAGTTTTATTTATATAGCACATTTATAAACGATTTTTGGTCGAGCCAAAGTGCTGTACATATAATAAAAATAGCCTACAGTAGAGACTTTATCATCTGGTAGTCCTCTGACGTTTTATATATGCATCATGACCGTTTGGGACTCAGGAACCTAAGGAGGGAGGGAGGGAGGGGTTGTTCAATTTGCCAGAGAGGATTAGGGATTAGTTTTACTGGTGGATTAGGTCCGTGTGTGGGGAGGCATGATGGGGTTAAACATGGATGGCGCACGACAGCCCAATCAGTGGTGACAAACTGAAACTAAGGGAGGTGGGTTTGAAGAAAATTACAAAATAATAAAAGCCATGGGGGGGCTGAAGGGGAGATATGGGCATAGATATGTCTCATAATTATTTGTGTGAACATAAAAATAATTCGTGTGTAAATATGTGATTTGTCAATTTAAAACAACATCCACAAATGCATTTAAAAGATTTGCAAACTCACAAATACATTTGCGAGTGTAAAACGGATCTGCAAATACGCTAAATATGTTCACAAATAAAAAAAGATCTGTGAATATCTCTTTAACATTTACACCTTTCGATCAGGCATTTGTGAATCCATTTTGTATTTGTGGACCAAAAATGCGCTTGCGGATCTCAAATCTCTGTTCACGGATCTCAAATCTCTGTTCGCGGATCTCAAATCTCTGTTCGCGGATCTCAAATCTCTGTTCGCGGATCTCAAATCTCTGTTCACGGATCTCAAATCTCTGTTCACGGATCTCAAATCTCTGTTCACGGATCTCAAATCTCTGTTCACGGATCTCAAATCTCTGTTCGCGGATCTCAAATCTCTGTTCACGGATCTCAAATCTATGTTCACGGATCTCAAATCTATGTTCGCGGATCGTCTTTTTACACACGGAATTTTGAGACATATTTTCCGCCGGTCTCGGCTAAAATCTACTCGTGTCACTCGGTTATTTTCGGAAACCACGTGATGGCCGCTGATGGCGACATTTCCGCATGATTTCAAAGTAAGAGCATGATGGTTTGTTTAATGCTCTGTTTTTGTATTATAATGAACAGCGGAACGTTAGATGTATTCTTCATCACCATAACCCTGACCTAAATACGGTGCTTTTCTACAGATTACTTTATTACTGCACTGGTAAGGTAAAATTAGGCCGATTAATAAAATGTGAAGTGCTTTGTAACTTCGACCCGCTTGACTGAATACACAATGAAGAAATAGTTTTATCTGGGCTGCTTCGCTGCCAGCTGCTCCCCCAGGACCCGAAAGTGGCGTATAGCCTGCACTTCAACATCAACGAAAGTGCTCGATATATGCTATATTGAACCAATAACACAAACTAACTGTATCACTATAACATGATGATGATGGTGATGGTGATGAAGAATGCATCTAACGTTCCACTGTTCATTATAATACAAAAACAGAGCATTAAACAAACCATCATGCTCTTACTTTGAAATCATGCGGAAATGTCGCCATCAGCGGGCCATCACGTGGTTTCCGAAAATAACCGAGTGACACGAGTAGATTTTAGCCGAGACCGGCGGAAAATATGTCTCAAAATTCCGTGTGTAAAAAGACGATCCGCGAACAGAGATTTGAGATCCGTGAACAGAGATTTGAGATCCGCGAACAGAGATTTGAGATCCGCGAACAGAGATTTGAGATCCGTGAACAGAGATTTGAGATCCGCGAACAGAGATTTGAGATCCGTGAACAGAGATTTGAGATCCGCAAGCGCATTTTTGGTCCACAAATACAAAATGGATTTACAAATGCCTGATCGAAAGGTGTAAATGTTAAAGAGATATTCACAGATCTTTTTTTTATTTGTGAACATATTTAGCATATTTGCAGATCCGTTTTACACTTGCAAATGTATTTGTGAGTTTGCAAATCATTTAAATGCATTTGTGGATGTTGTTTTACATTTACAAATCACATATTTACACACAAATTATTTTTATGTTCACACAAATAATTATGAGACATATCTATGCCCATAGGGAGAGAGCAGGGGCGTTTGTGAGATCTTCAACAAAAAAAGCAGCTGCTATACTCCAAGAAAAAAAATATAAGGGCGAGTGTTGCTTTGGGCTTCCAATATTTGGGTAATGTGGGTTTTTCTCATGTAGAAACTAAAGTCCACCTTCAGGGGTCCTTGAATGCATTCCAGAAAGGTCCCCAGTCTGATTTCACTCAATTAAAAACACACAATTCTTATTCCACACTTGTATCACCACGTTGTCGTTATAGTCTATAATTCAATAAAAAAAATGCATATGTAGCTGGCGCTACTGCTTCTGGATTAGCTGTCAGATCATTTCTTCACGTGGCTGGGCCGCCACTGCCCCTTTAAGACACACACCCCCCCCCCTTCTTTAGTCAGCTGGCCCTTCCATATAAGGAAAACGCGCAGCTGTAGTAGTTCAGCATCTCCCGCCACACTTTAAATGCCCACTCGCTCCTCACCCAAATCAGCTGTGACTATTACGAGTGTTCTTGTTCCAGTTATCGTTGTCTGGCTGATATGCGTGATATTCCCCCTATACGAGGTATGTGAAGCTGCTGTTAGGACTTGTAACATTCAGTGTAGGCCTACCCAGGGCCGCCCCTCCCTACAGGCCAATCACGCAGGCTGCATGGGGCCCCGCCCAGAGGGCCTCAGCTGCTGTGCGCAGTTCTCCGCTCAGTTCTCCGCGCACCCCCGGCTGACACGCGAGAGTGAGAGGTGACAAGGGGAGCAGGTCTGTAACCCGACACCGTTGCAATGAATCGACATCTGACCAATCACGGCTTTGATACGGCCACTAGTGAAGGTGAAGAGATGTCGGTGAAAAGACAGTTTCAGTCCGGCGCAAAAAACAAAACATGAAGAAACTAGAGCATCACTCGAAAGTGGGTTATTGTATGAGTCAAATGAACAACTTGCGAATGTTGTATAAGTCAAATTGCCAATTGCCATATTAAAACATCAGCTGCAATTCACGACATGAAGAAGGCAGTCTCTGCATAGCATACAGGCTAATGGAGATGCAGTTATTTCCAGCATTCTTTATTTAACATTCATTCAAGTATGTGATGCCTTTTATCTGCTAATGTACAGGAGGAAGAGTGATACACTGTCTGTCTAGTTGGCTTACATAACAGTTCAAGTTTCCAGCCTAAAAAATATGGAGCATTTTTCGCCCTTATATTCATTTTTATGTCAATTTGCACATTTCATGGTGACGCTCAGCCTCTCCCCTTAACTCCTAACAGTCATCATCATGTCAATCACAACACAGAAAAATACTGTACTGATAGAAATGTGTGTGTAGTTGTTGATACATTGCTGACAGAGGGAACTACATTTGAATACAGATTTAAGAAATATCAGTTTTTGAGCATGTCATAAGCATGTTTTGTCTTGACTATACAACTATATTATAATAAAATAATATAGTATTTATATTATTGAATTGATTATTATTATTAGTAGAAGTTGTTTATTTGCATTAATTATATTTTAATCTTTTTGAGGCTAGTATTTGGCAGGAAATGCAGACGTACCTGTAAACGCATACTGAACGACATACATGCACAACCATTTACCTCACTGCATAAAAAAGTGTTGATAATAATAATAAACAGGAATTATATTTGCAAAGTAGCCTACTTTGTATCCAAAAAAATTTTGTTTCACTCCTGTCGGTTCGGGGGGGCCTCATCTCACAATGTCGCTTGGGGCCCCAAGTTGGCCAGGGGCGGCCCTGGGCCTACCACTAAATTGTTAAAATGTGGCCTGTAAACGCCAGGCTTCTTGACAGCCCCAGCAGAGACTGTGTAGAGAATCACCGTTGCGGAGGTGTCCAGTGAGGTGATAATTGAGTGAATGCGTTTGCATCAGAGGTAGGAGATTAATTGTAGGCTATGTACATTGAAGGACATTCAGTCTTTATACAATTTCTAATCTCCTTTCTCCATTTATTTTAGGATTAGTTTGCTACCGTTTTGCCTGCCTTCTATGTTTTGCTTATTGACTAGTTTGTTGTATTGTGTACAAACTAGTGATTTAAAGCTACAGCACCCTTTTTGACCCACCCTGTCCCACAAGGTCTAATACTGTCTCTGTGCTTATACTTCTTCAGTGACGATCCTGGCCATACTGTGGAGTGGAGCATGTGGTTTGCTGGGCACTTTTTGCATGCAGATATGGGTGATTTGCAGTGAGTGTTGATCGAATACAGCTACACGTGGTGATATTGTGGCTTTGGGCAAACCCTCAGCAGTTGGCCAGAAGAATCACCTTTTAACTATTTAACTATCACTATATGTGTGATATTGTAATTATTCTAGTTATTCTCTCCTTGTCAGAGCCAGCCTTCAATCGTGGGACTTAGGTGTGTCGACTGGGAAAGCTGAATAAGTTGAAATCTGCATTTTATATTACTGAACTTTTACTTGATTATTTATATAATAAACGTTTGTAAACATTTGAACTTGAGGCCGCGTCCCTGTCCATCCTTTTATTCTTATCTGCGTGACTTGTCCTAAGGGCTCGTATTGGGGAACCCAGGTTAGCGTTAAGTATCCTAACCCCCTTTTATTATCGCAGCCCCCCCTCCCCGGTGGGGCAGGTCACACATACAATAATGTTAGCGACACAATGTTCTGGCACTGAGTCTTTTGTGTTTGAAGTCCTTTCTGTAAATCAATCAGGAGAGTAGTAACGCAGCATCTGGCATACTTAAACACTTGTTATGAGGATGGAAAGGATTTGAATGTTTTGTTGTTGCTCTG
Source organism: Gymnodraco acuticeps (assembly GCF_902827175.1). Classification (NCBI taxonomy): domain Eukaryota; kingdom Metazoa; phylum Chordata; class Actinopteri; order Perciformes; family Bathydraconidae; genus Gymnodraco; species Gymnodraco acuticeps. The sequence continues at coordinate 450,363 of NW_022992290.1, forward strand.
CATTAAAAAAGCTCCTGCTCTGGTTTAACGAGTGGACAGCCCCAGGTGCTGAAACCGTGTCCACTGACTTTCAAACGAGGTGTCCTGTGGTGCGTCCGCGTGATGACCAGAGCTATGAGACTGGAGCCAGAGCTTGCAGCCCTGACAGTGCAGGCTGGAAACGAAGACCCTACTGCGCCTTGTATTCAGTCTATTTGCCCTTTGAGATGTGCATATTAAATCGCTGACCTTTGAGTGCTGAAAAGCCTCAACAATTCAGTCAAGATGCACTGCTTTTGGCCTCTGCATATCTATTTGTCCGTTATATCTGTATTCAGAGAAGCAAGGATTCGTTGTGGCTGAAAAACCAACCAAACGATATATGTTTCCATCACTCATTCAAAAAGCTGGAACACTTTCCTCATCATCTCTGCCGGGACTCGAACCCGGAGCCTCTGGATTAGAAGTCCAGCGCGCTATTCCATTGCGCCACAGAGACTGTGCCGTGGTTTTTTTCGATCAAAAATGGATTTATACTCCCCCTCCCAGCCTGTGCAGCATCCTCAGCATCAGGACCGCAGCTCGGAGGAAGATATATTCCCGGCCGGTAGGGGGTGCTGTAGGCGCGCTCTTATTAAGTCTCATGGAGAAAGCTAAATCCCCTGGTTTCCATCCCCCATTGCTTTCACACAGGTTATCTCATCAAAACATCCTAATGGTGATATTATCAGAGCAAAACCAAACGGCGGAACATCTCTCATTGCAAAGGCATCAATAAGTGAGGCGATGTGCTCACGCCTTGCAGGGAATAGCTCCAGTGAACAGCCCATGTTTTTATTACCTCTTTTAAAATGGGAAATATGTCTACAGGGTTTGGTGTGAAGACTACTGTATAAGCAAATCAATTCTTAAACCCCGCTGAGCTTGAGCAATTTCCCTGTCATTCACAATGGGAAATTGCAGTCTGATGGATCTCTAGCTCAGATGGAAATGTGCTTATAACATGGATTAGACTCAATTAAATGTAGGGAATCATCTCGAAGCCAACATATCTGCACTCAGGCAAAAAGTCTCAGAGAGCCATTCTGCACGGGATGTTTTTGCCAATTAGTTTAAGAAGGAACCCGGTAAATGAAGAGATGTTTATCAAGAGCTGATTTGGCTCCGAGGAGAATATCACACCTTCAAAAAGGAACAAATAAACTCATGCTTTATAACACTGAGAGTTACTGCAGACAGTTTGCCGAGTCCTTTAAGGCTTCATCACATGTGGCTGACAGATAAATGTAATCAACAGCCAAGTGAAAAGAGATCCAAGCTTCCGAGATGTTTTCCCTCCGAGCCTTCAGTAACAAATTGATAAACCAATTACTTTGAAGCTAACCAGACTAAGTTGTCGTGTGGTTTCTCAGAGCAGGTCCTGTAGATCTAAACAGACGCACTTTCAAACAAGCCGCTAGAAAACAGTATGGGTGCAGCCTCAACACTTAGTTGTGTTTTCCCTGTGTAACTGTACGCTACATAAGTGCGGGTGGATTTGACATCACGGCTTGCTTTTATTCACACTGTAGGACAGAAGCTGTGGAGGTGCAGCTCAGCAGGGGGGGGAGGCCTGAGGCAGGATGCCGGTGAGGAGCCTGTTCACAAACACAGCTTCCACCAGTGGGCTGCCTCTCCACATTTCAGCGCCTCGCTTTCCTCATGTTAAAAATGCATCCGAGCAGCTGTGGTCTGGAGAAGGTAAAATATGAATGACAGCCTGGAGTAAACAACCGCCCTGCAGACGCCACTCACCCTGAGCACAGACACAGCCGGCAGGCAGTGACGAGCGAACTAAAGGGATTAGTGACGTCACAGCACAATGAGATCAATTACATTCAACATAATTAGGCCTCGCTGGTTGTTTACCCCTAGTGTCAAATAAACTGGGTCACATCTGCATGCACTTTGAACCTGGGCTGCATTTGATGACCCCAAGGCTTTTCAGGGTACGATTCATTCAGAAAGACACTCACACCATTTCGGCATACAGCATAATATAATCCTTTATTTCATAATTTGGCGAAATGGTGCCTTCAGTAGGCCGGAACATAACATACACATACATAAAACTCCCCGCAGTGAATACAATCTACATTCCCTCCTCCTCTCCTCTCCTCTCCGCTGGTCCTCCGCTCAGAGGAGGAAGGCCACTGCCAGGGAGGTGATGATGGACAGGCCAATAACTGTGTAGCCCGAGCGGTAGACCTCTGGGATCCTGAAGCCTTTGCCAAGGTCCCAGCACTGATTTAAATAATAAACAAATGGGAGAGAAGAGAGAGAAGATCATTTAGTAGAACACCACCATCATCTTGGTCTTATTAAATCAGTCGAATGAAAGAACGTGATCAAAATGAAACATTTAATTCTTTAGCTAACACCAAGCAAACTACAAAATACAATCATGGTATGGATGGTCTTACCAAGTGGCGGATGCCGTTCAAGGTGTGGAACGATACTGGGAAGGCGAGGCCGAACTTGGCCAACCCGATGAGATAGGGGCCGACGGACAGCGAGTGGATCAAGTCCAGGTAGTGGGGGTAAGTTCCCGGTAATACCAGCGCAGCCAAGGCGAAGGCGGAGATAGCTAGACACAGACAGAAGTAATGAGACCAGAGATCAGACCAAGTGTGCATGTGAATGGGTGAGGAGAGAAAGTCAATGAACAACGTCCTGATATTGCTGGATTAGTCTGCACGAGTCACCGCAGCACCAGACCCCACTGGACAGTCGTTCTGTAAACATCCCACTTATGGAAAGACCCTTTGATACCCTGCTGACTACATTAAATGAAGGCCAATCAATGGCTGTGTATAAAAGTCTCTCTTCTGCCCATTAGAATGAACTCCACTAAAGGGTTCTGACTCAGCTCCTCTTGCTGTGGCAAAGGGGGAATGCTCCTTCCTCATATTGCCGGTGTGAATCAATGGAAACACAAAAGGCAGTCGCACAAGGCAAACATTAATTACATATTTCAATAACAACCTTTAAAATGATACATTTACTTCATTCAGAATTCCTTATGCAAAAAGTTACTTTAAGAACACAAATCAATACGTGTTGAAAAACTCAGCCGGTCCCATTTAGTGCAGAAAGTAGATTAGAGTTTATAAGCACATGTTGTGTTTGGATGAAACAAGACATCCAGGAGTGTTTATTGGCAGTTGAGGGTGCTGACCTTCATTGAACCCATTAACATGTAAAATAAATTGGCTGAGCTTTTCCAGCCGGGTACATCAAGGTCATACGTAGTGATGTAGGATGGCATGGAAACACAGCCTGTACGCCAGGCAGCGACTGAATGAAAGCGGTTATCTGTCCAGTATTTGGTTTGATGTCCTCACGCAAAAGGTTTTTAAACGCTCTCAGCATTAATCAATAGCGAAGGTCTAAAATGCCCTGAAGGAATGTACAGGATCAATCCAAACCCCAACGTGGCAGTAGAATAGCTTCTCATCATTGTTAGAGTAATCATTAAAAAGACTCAAATGTATAATCAAGCAGCCTTTCTTTGCTGTATATGATTGAGCTAACCTGGGTTGGAACAAAACTTAATATAGACGTAAGAATGATGACGTGTCGGTCGCGAACGAGTCGTTTTTTTAAAATGTATTTATTTGTTGTTAAGTAATACAAGACAGAATATGATGATCTCGCCCTCCGGGTGCTCCGTGCATGCAGGCAGTGACATGTAATACCCAAGGATTAGAGACGGTTGGATGCTGCCGTTTTGAGCGTTGCAATATATTTATTTTCATTATGTTATTTATGATTATTTTTTGGCTCAGCAAAGATTTGTTGTCAGTTTGTAGGAGTTGCCATCTGCTTTTTCTTTTACGTGGTTCTACAAATCAGAGAGTTACAAGGCTCTGTACATGCAATGAAAACATTTGGCCACAGCAAATCATTTATATTAAACATGTCATTTTTACTTTTGAACGCTTCAGTACAAAGGATGTATTGAAGCATTTAAGTGATATATGTACACATATAAATCATTAGTCAAAATAGGGCTACATTTGATTGAATTATAAAAAGGTATATTTCGCAGATAAACCTATTAACCCCGCCCCCTTAAAAAAAAACGTCTCTTTTGAACGGCTCTCGCAAAGGAGCCATAAGATAAGCATTGCAATACATTTGTTATTTATTTATGATTCTTTTTAGGCTCAGCAAAGATTTGATGTCAGCTGTTGCTGTCTTTTTTTCTTTAGTTAATACTGAAATAGAGCCCTGCTGTTTTGTTAGGGCTTTTTCTTTAAGGCGAGACACCCCAGGTGAATAGGGTAATTTTTTTTTAACTTAAAGGTATCAGCTAGAAATTTCTCCAGTTAATTACTTACAATAAGGCAATTGTCTTTTGTATTACAAGTTTTCTGAATTAGCATGTTTAAATATGCAAATTATCCATTATCTCATTAAATATGCACATATTTTAACACATTTCAGGAATCTAAATCTGAACTTTGGATATAGCCAGATTCAAAATTCTTGTTTCATTTTGTAGTCATATTAGTATCTAAGGCTTTTACAGAAGGGATATTGGATATCTCTTTTTATCATTCCATAAATCAGAAAATACTGTCAACAGCCCTAAAATATCAATTTTCGCCATGTTTTTAGGTATACAATGTTGTATAATTCAGGCTATGAATGATATATGAACAAACCCTTCTGTAAAAGCCTTCATAATATTGATAGGAATATAACTGGAAGGTTTGGTGTCTCTACGTGCAACTGAAGTTGACATTTTGAACTCAGAGTAGGAGAAAAAACTCATTTTGAGAAAACGACCTTTAAAGATTGCAGTGAGGCGCTAGCTAAACCCTCCTGTTCTTTGGATGACAGCTTGTGCATCGACGCACTCCGTGAAGGTATTTCATGTTCGGGGTCATTTATTTTTTTATAACCTTGCTTCGTGCAAGTGACAATTGTTGTCGTCTTCTCTGTGAACGTTTTTTTCGCCGTTCTTTTGGCATTTTGAGATTTCAATTTCTAGCTGAAAGCTAACCAGGAAGTGTTTTAGCACACCACGTGACGCATCTGAACGAATCACGTTGTCAGAAATTGACACCAGCCAATGAGATTTCGTTTCTTGGTTTAAGACCCCTTTGTGCTTTCACGATTGGTTGCTGATACAAAGGAAATGACCATATTTGGATCCGATGAGATCGTGCAGGAGAGACGGAGCTTTCCATCGATACCTCTGTTGACATGGTGCACACAGCCGTCGCGGTACTTTATGTTACGTTAGAATGCTAACTTTTGGTGAATTTAGGAGAAATCTACAGACGCAAATAGACAAACTATAGTAAAATAAACACTTATGTGTATTTTGTACGTTTTCCTTCCAAAAGCCTGAAAGAAAACATGTTATGGAATCAAAATAGCACAAAATCTCAAAATTGACCAGTACTTGAAAAACGATGTTTTTGCCTGCCGTGTCTCGCCTTAAATACAATTTTAAAATATCCATACAGTAGCCCCTTTTTTAAAATGTCTATGCTTAAGTTTTTATAGGTGTTGCATCTGTTTTGTGTAGCGTGGTTCTACGAGCAAGTCAGTGCATTCATTGGGTGGCATCAGAGAGACACAAGGGTCTGTACATGCAATGAAAACAATTGGCCACAGCAAATCATTTATATTAAACATGTCATTTTTAAATATCTTTGATTTAATGACGGATGTGTTACCTCCACTGAGCCCCACTCCAGTTCCTCTGAATGTGATGGACATCACCATGGGGACGGACCAGCTGAAACGGAAACAAAATGCCACTTTGTAAGTTTCATTTGTATTTATTTGATACAGTTACAAAAATACAACATGTGGTTTAAACATATTACAAACTACAAGTCAAACTTAAACCGCTTGTTTTAGTTTAGGCTCGCTCGCATCAATGCAGCATAGTACAGAGATCAAACGTTTGATGAGATTCATTTGTAGTAATAATAATAATTGTTAGTTACAATTCAAGCCGGACAGGAATGATTCCAAGTGACGGAGAACAATAACATTACAATTAAATCAATTAAGCCAGTGTGAAATTATAAAAGGCACATACAAAATAAATGTCTGTTTATTTTTGAGTACATTAAGTTGCTCATTGAACTAAATGTATTAAGGCTTGAACATGTTGACTTTCCTGCCATTTTGTAAGAATGAAAAGACAGCACTCTCTGAACATTAACAATATTATTTTAGATTCTTTGAAACATACATTTAGCTGATTTTATGAAACATACATTTAGCTGATTTTATGAAACATACATTTTCTGGACAAAACATAGCCACGCAATTGAAAAAGAGTACGTACTTGTAAATGGTGAGATGAGGAGACATGGGCCTGTTTAATTTGTTATTTTTGGCCCAAAACTTGTTCATCTCCTCCTTAGCTGTGGTTCCCATGGGAGCAGCACTGTAGAAATAAAACATGTTTAGAGTACATAAGAAAAGCAATGCATAGGTTTAAGCATGCGTCTGTATCCTTCCTATGAGTTGCAGTAGTGTATGCAACACATTAGACAACTTACTGTCTGTAGAAGACGCCGTAGTGCTGTCTGGAGAGACACACACCCTGCCGGGCAAACGTCCTGAACACAAGAAGAAGAAAGGGTTAAAATAAACGTTTATTTCTGGCGGATGCCGTTAAAGGTGTGGTAAGGTCAAACAGAAAATAAGCATATTATATCAGTTATTCCATTGAAACTAGGGATGCACGATATTGTTTTTTGAAACCGATACCGATAACTTCCTGCTTCTCAAGACCGATACCGATAACAACAAAATGTTTACGCTAGAGATGTCCCGATCCGATCACATGATCGGGGATCGGAGCCGATCACGTGATTTTCAAAAGATCAGAATCGGGAGGAAAAAAATCGGGGATCGGGATATTTTCAAAAAAAAATTATAAAATATTTTTATTATTTTATTAATTTTATTTAATGTTACAAAACAAAAATGACCATGTTCACGTCTTAAAGTCATCCTGAGGCCTTAGTTTTGGTTTAAGATTACACAACATCATGTATGTGTTGCTTCTCTTGGGCTTGTTTTCAGACCTGGTTTCTTATTCCTCTCAAATCTGGCAACAGAGTGGGCGCAGTGTCTAATAGTAGCAGTAAGCTAACGAGAGGCTCCGTTCAGCTGGTGACTCGGGAGTCGGGACAGAGAAAATGTCAGGAGTTTGGAAGTATTATAACATTTAAATCGAAGGCAGTGTAACAGCCAGATGCAATGTTTGCAAGAAGGAGGTTCCGCGTGGTGGAAAGAACAGAGCTACGTTCAACACGACCAATCTAACACGCCACCTGAGAAACCAACAACAACACGACGAGTACACAGCGGCCACTCGGGTAACGGCACTGAAACAACCGACACTTTTAAAAGGAAAGAGAAACGGCCCCAGAGCAGTGAAAAGGCCAAAAAAATAACAGCCAAGATAGCTGAATTCATCGCGTTGGATGACCAGCCGTTATCTGTTACCTTTTTCTCTTAATGCATTGCATAAAGATCGGAAAGGGAAAAATCGGTATCGGCAGATTGTCAAAATCAAATGATCGGAAGCAAAAAAAAGGTGATCGGGACATCCCTAGTTAACGCCACTAATTATTTTAACGCGATTAACTCATGTGTATTTTTTTTCCTCGGCCGCCCCGTATTTTCAGAGCGCATCGAGTTTAAAATACCATCTACAAGCTGATGCTGACAGCCCCGCTCCTGCCGCCCGCTTGTGGCAGACCACACTTCCACGCTCACCGGCAGGCACCGACCATAGACTGTATATATAGGCACCGACTGGACATCTGGAGGACCGGGAGGGTGTGTGTATGTGTGGCCCGAGCGAGCGAGAGACCTTACGTGCATTGTTGTTGTTAGCATCTAGTGCTAGCTAGCTGCGCTAACGGATATAAGGAGCTGTTTAAATGAAAACAGAGGAGCGACATTTCGCCACAAATGCGCCGAGCACTTGACTTTATGCAGGAAGCCAGACAGTGGGACATTGTACGAAAAGTCAGCACACTCAGCACGGATTCTTTCACACACACGGGTTTTGGGCCGAGGGCGACACCGTACTTCCGGTATCCGCCATTTCACACGAGGTGCAACCAGAATATCATAGTCTATTGCCTTAATCAATATCTAGTCAACTCTAAAATACCACATATATGCAATGGCATGATAATATTATTGTGACAAGTGGGGTATTCACCTGGTGTTTCCAGAAGATAGACATAGATGCTGCCAAAATCGACCGAAGGCCACTTTCGAGAGTCGTTTTTCCATACATCTGCAGGCAGTCTGTAAGGGCAATCGGACAACCCACACAACTCTAGTTTACGCTGGTAACGACCTAGAGCACACCCCTCAAGTCCAGAGATGTAATCCGAAGACATGCAGCGATTTCTTCGGTCGTTAATTCAGAAAAAAAACCTAGTGCGCTCTGCCTGGCTACATTAGCTAGCTGTTTATATTAGCACCTCCAGGATATTAGCACCTCCAGGAAAATGGCGTATTTGTATATATATATGGCGCGCGTTGCATTGTGGGTAGCTCGTGACGTCACTGTGTGTGAAAGAATAGTGTGCAACATGATTGCAGCATCCAGGCAGCTCCGGTTCGAGCATATGCCTTGAGTTGCACATAGCTCCAACGTCCATACCACCGACGACATGTTTGTTTACTGTCCTGGCTTCACGGCCGCACACCATTTACGTCACAGCCAGGCATGAGTTAGGGAGCGCTGGATTTGTGAAGAACTCCCCTCTTCCTAAACCACTAATACCACAGTACTGGCAAAACGGGAGGAGCCGAGTGAAAAACAAGCGCCCCTCATCCCAATCCACCCACACCGCAGTATTTTTTTCACCCAAAAAATATATTGTATATTATCGGGGATATTAATACTGGTATCGGGTTTATCGGGATGACGTCATAATTCCTAATATCGGACCGATAATTATCGTGCATCCCTAATTGAAACAGAGACAACACTGAATGATCAAATAAAAATAACATGTTTTTATATATATATCTGCAAATAATATTAACACTGTCCTATATAAAAGCTTTGAATACATTAAATGGTGAGGAACAACAATCAAAGCAGGAGCTCCAACAAGCCGTTTAGGACATTGATTGATTGATTGATTGATTGAAAAGTTTATTAACAGCTTGTATATTGGGTACAGTACAGTACAGCTCAAAACATACAATTGTTAAGGGGATGCAGACCAGAGAAAGACTTTCGTCTTGTTTACATCAGGGTCCCCCATTTCCAATTCATCATATCATTTAAGACATATAAGACATACAGATGGCTTATTTACAATTTACATACAGGTGGTTTTTTACATACAGATTGCTTATTTACAATTTTCATTTTAGATTTCGTTCTAATACATCCTAACCGGACATTTAAGACATACCAAGTCTACAGATATACAGTTAGTAACAGAGTCTAAAATGCGAGTATATACATAGATGGGGGGGGGGGGGAAGCTGTCCATTGAATGACAGGTTGAGATTTGTACCATTACCGGGGCCAGTTTTGCAATGCTCTCCCCCGAAGGTGCTCTTTAAGAGAGGTTCTGAAGGTGAACAGAGACAGAGAGTGAACACACATACTAAACAGAGATGCTGTATGAGAAACCAATGTGAGTTTGGAAAATTGAACAATATAAATATATTCTAGTTGACCTAACAATGGAATTGTGATCAGTAGAAATGGCCATGACATGGGACCTTTAAGGGTTTCTTGGATGTGCAGTACCCATTTCAACCCAACACATAAGCAATGCTAGAAAACAAGAACTTCCAAAACGTTCGAAATAAACTAGGATTTGGAGCATAGCTCCTGTGAGTTGTTCCGATCTCCAAATAATAATAATGTTAATATTCAGTCATGGTAATCTGTACCGCTCTGATTGCCAGAATCGGTCAATGGTTGTCTTAAAACTATTAACAGTTTTGCAGGCAATACGAGTCAGTATGTAGTAATGACCCCTATGCCTAAACCAGACTCTATCGTGCAAAGTAACAATAAGCAAACTCCTAGAGAGATCAAGGTTGGTTTAATACGTCTGTTATGCACTGTGCTCACCTTCAACAGCAACCTAAGGTCAATGGAGTGGACAAAGTTCGACAAGCACTTGACTTTTTACTTTATAACATCGTTGGTAAAGGCACGGCAGCGTAGCAATGTAGCTAACGCTAGCTAACCTTTCAGGTACAAGCCAAACACTTTCCTGTTACGTTCGTTTATCACCCGTCACACAACACCCATATAACGGCTTTAGGCACTAAATAACAACGTTTGACATCGTACATAAGTATTAGAAGTGTCAAAGTCCTCCTTCTGCTAGCTTAAAATACCTGAAAAAGAGCTAGCGTTAGCCCGCCAGCTAACGTCTGTCGCACCATATTTACGCTAAATAGTGAAAATAAACCACAGTAGAAAGTAACACTCGGGTGTAATGAACTCATCTGTAACGCCACCGTGCTGTTAATGTGTCTCTTTGTCATGATAACCCTTACAAAGAACACAATAAGCTTTCCCCGAGCCCAAACAGTATGTAGCACAGATGTACTGACCTTAGGAGTAGCGCCATGGTTGACAGGCAGTGAGCGGAAGTGGCGTAGTCGGATGTTGTTGTTCCCAATCCCTCCCTTAAACGGTTGTTTTAAAGTCAGGCTGGGTCAAGGATATCGACTAAGTTCTTATAATACATCCAGATAGGCTTGTATCATTCACATGTATGAGCTTGTTCATCTTTCACATCTATTTCATAACACCCTAACATGTTTTCATAATGGTGAGCCTGCTCTCCCCTTTCCAGCTTCAATATAAGAAATATAGCTTGCAGGGTCATTCCAGAATTGGAGGACAATTTAGACACCAACATTTTTTTTAAATGAACCTTTTATTTTAGATTTTTTTTTAATGTATTTAGGAAAAACAGACAAAACAAAGTGATTTGCCCAGCTAGGCATCAAATGTATATTTTCCAATGAAGAATTACCCCTGTTACTCTAATTATAGTAACAGGGTTGAAAATCAATGCTAATTTGAGCTTTAACCTCAGGAATTATTGCTAGATGTAGCATGTAATGCTACTTTCAAGGCAAGGACAAACTTGGATATCTAATGCAAGAAAGATAACTTTGAAATTAATATGCTTTATTCTGATAATATCAGTAACAGGGTTGAGTGGGTCAGAGTGCCACACTCTTTTAAGACTGAAAAGATTGTAAAAAAAGAGGACTTAGTTTTGGTCCAGCACATGGCTTGCTGGCTTGTCACTCCCACTGTGTCATCTGATTTACAGTTTGTTCACTTCCTGTGCCAATCTAAAAAGGTTTGGGTAACAGGGTTGAACGCATGTTGAGGGACACACCTTCTGTGTAAAATTACTGTTATTTAAAATATGTTTATGATTTAACAAATTGATTTTACCATTACAAGAGACATATATCAATAGAATAATACCAAAAAAAGGAAATAAAATCCCTATTTTAAATGTTATATTTGACATGCAAGTTGGTCACCAAGAAGCGGGGAGAAAAATGCCATTTTAGGGGATGTTCGAGAGCTATTTGATCATTTAAATAATATTTTGAAACCACTTTTTCTACAACTTTATATACATTTAGTCTCAAGACAAGTATGTTTAACACAAGTGCATGTTTTAGCATTTTGGGCATGGATTATTAGATTTTTTATATGGGGGACATGAAATGTCCTCCAATTCTGGAATGACCCAAAACATACTATGATAGATGCTTTATTATTTGAGTTAAGAGCTAAAACTAGTAGCCTAGTTGATCAGTAAACTAGTATTGGCATTGTGATAATCATTTGAATTATATTTTAAAGCAAAATCCCACATATTTCAAGTTTCAAGACTTAATTGTCATGTCTGCATAGCTACGGTGTAGATGTGACAATGACAATATTAGGTCACAGGCTCCTCCAACAGTGCAACACAATAAAACAGATAAAATACTCCAAGTAATTGTATTGTAAACCATTCTGAACAACTAGCTTAAACACAGAGCTGGTTTAGGTTTGGGAGTAAAATGCGCTGCTGCCTGTCCATAGTTTGTTGACTATTTTGACAGTAAAGTAAAGGGTGTCTAGTGAAGAGAAGACACAAGGACATACATAATGGATGATGCTATCAGGAAGCACAGCAGAGCCTGACTCACACTGCATATTGAAGCCGATACCAATATTCAGTCTAAAAATATAACATTGTTTAACTTGATGTGTATAATTGTCACTAACATATGAGGGTTCCTTTACATTAAACACAGCGAATGTATATATTTTATTCTATTTATATTCTTGTTTTCTTTTCATGTCTTGTATTTGTTTTTTACCGACATCTTTCTTGTGTTAAAATCCATTATTCTTTCAGTGTGGCCTGTTCTCATTGAGTAGCATGAACACTTAAAGGCAGATCTAGTGATTTAAAAATCATTACTTATTAAACATTATTCTCTGTCAAAGCGTCTTTGAGTGTCTAGAAAAGCGCTATACAAGTATCATGTATCAAGCACTAGTACGGGCACGAGGAAAAAATAGGACTCAAGAGCACAACCAGGCAATAAGGTCTTTAGTCAAGCGTTTAATCCAAAAGGTACAAATAAAACAGGCAATGATCAAAACATTTACTGACTTGAAGTAACAAAAAACAACCAACTAAGTTGGCGGAAAACTACTGGAGAAGCAACAAAAAAACAAGGTTGGTACAAATGCTAAGCAGCTAGAACAATAGCTTACGTCAGAAGAGAAACATGGAGCACCTTCTGCTATACAGACAAGACGAACTGGCACTGACCAAGGAAACAGCACAGACTAAATACACAGGTGAGGAGTGATCATTAGGGACAGCTGAGGCTCATTGAGACCAGGCAGGTGATTAACAGGGAGCGAAAATACACAGGTGAGGGAGTGAGGCGATCAGCCAGGGCCAGGATGTGACATGTATTATTATTAGAATTATGTGGCATTGTAAAGTTGAAATTGACAGTCTACGTTCTCCAATCAAGGAATACTACAGTTCACACAACAAATGAACAACAATTAAAACAATGTCCAGGAATATTATATTGGAATACATTTTATTTGGTACATTTCACATGACGAACCACATTTGGTATTCCTCCATAGCCAAAAAGGCCATGATACATCACTTCAGTTACAGTTCATGTGAGGCACATACAGCATTAACATTGTTCTTTGGAAACACAATCAAAAGCTTATTTTCAGCAGTGATTTTTGTGATAATCAGATTTGTGAACTGATCCTTGCAATATTACTCATGACACACACACACACAATTCAAACTGACATTTCTGAATGTTAATAATATGTCTCCTGCTCCACCCAACCTGGAAGAGAGAGAGAAAGGGAGGAATTGTCAGAGACCAAAATGGCAGGCAGCAGTTTTCATAATATCCTTTTGTTTCGCTCTATTTGTATTCTGTGGCTTTATCTCCGTATATTTCTAAATGAATCCCCCTATAACACCAAGACTCTGATCAGCAGCCCGTGACACAAAGATTAACAGAAATGATTAGCTGTCACGATAAATTGTATTTGTCTCTCCATGCCTCGGCCCTCATCAGCTGAAACGCTGTGGCAGTGAACAGATCTGGAGCTATTGTCGTGTGTCCATATCATGTGTATGATCTTCGCTGCGTATCTCAAGAGTCTTCATCAGCCTGCTTTCATTTCCTTTCTCGTCATTCTCTTCTGAATCTGTTGCTGTTGGACAGGTGTAATCTCTTTCCTGGTGCAAATTCAACACATGTTCACTGAGTTGTCGGAGTCCATAAAGATTGTTGTCTACATTCTCGACTTTTAACACGTTGCTAAAGGTTTTTACCTTCATGCTACAAATAGAATAACTCTGTTTTTGTAATAATCTATTATCATATTATTGGTATGGAACAAATTGCCCCTCCAGGTTAGACTTGCTCCAACTCTGCCTGTTTTTAAATCTCGTTTAAAAACCCACTTCTTTTCCCTTGCATTTACAGAAAGTTATGACACTTGTGCTTTTTGTCTTACTGGTGTTTTATATTGTTTTTACGTCAGAGTTTCTCAGTCTGTGGCTTTTGATCTGGTTTCATTGTCTCGTGTTTTACATTTGTTTCATGCCCTTTCTGTTTTTCATGCTTCAGTTGTTGGTGTACAGCACTTTGTTCAACTCTGTTGTTTTTAAATGTGCTATAGAAATCAAATGGATTGGATATTTCTTCATTGCTTTTATTAGTATAATTAGTAGTGGCTTGTGTTTTCACCACCGTCTGTTTATCAGCAAGGGAAAATAAAGTTTTCGCCATTGAATGTTGTCGTGTTTATTTGCCTTGATTTTACGCTCCATTTGTCAAATTGAATTCCTGAGCAAAGTGCCAGTCAGCATGCTACTTTGTCAGGGATCAAACCTGGAAGATTGAGACATTGAGTGGCCTGATCATTTTAAGCTGCATCACTTAAAGCTGGGATTTAAAAAATGACTTTTAAAGCTAAATTATTATTTATAATACAGGTTAAAATTACAATGACAATTTTATAATCTGACAGCTACACTATGGTACATTGCTATATTTGCACCATGTACTTTGTCCAAGAAAAAAAGGACCTTTATTTTACAAGGGTTTTAGTTCATTTCATAGTTCATATATATTTTTGTATTTTAGGTCAAGCACTTAGTAATTATATTTGATATACAGTATATATATCTGTTTAATACATGATAATAACAATTAAAATATAAAATCATTACAAAAATGTATAATAATTTATATGATTCTTACTTTTGTTATAGCTGGCAACAATGTTGAAAACCCATATCTTTATCGCAACTCAAAAATATAAGCTTACATCTTTTGTGAACCATCCATCATTGCTACCAATATTGTTTAGTACAATTGGTACCTGTACTTTCCCTTTTTATCTCAAAACAGTCAGATGTTGTTTTTATATATTTTTTCAGACTGACATTGAACTTGATCTCCGGCTGCGTGTCACTGTCCGTCAGATGCTGCTGGGATCCTTCAGGTCAGATTAACAGAGGAGAGCTGGAGCCACTTTGTCAATCAGTGTGTCCTTATGGGAGTGGACAGCCTACTCTTTAAGGATGTGTATTTTTAGCGGATAGTAGGAGAGCTGACAGACATACAGTGGTCTTGATGGAAAATGGCACATGTGGTTCCTGAGATAGTTGTGTCAATCACCAATGTTTCTTTCAGCTTCTTAACAAGACAAAGAAGGTTGAACCCTTATAATCTCAGTTTCTCTTAATAACTGCTTACCTCCGGGGCTCCTCCTCAGAATTAATTTACGGACCTCATCATAAATGAAGATGAGGAGACTGTATGGGAAGGCACAGAACCACCACAGGGGCCTGATAGGAGGAGAGAAAGAGTACAACAGGGGCAGGGAGAGATAGGGTAGCAGTGAGTCACGGGAAGAATGCAAATTGTTCAATTCATTGCAGCCATTTTTGAATATCAAGGATAACAACGTGGCGTTTAAGACGTTCAGAGACTTCCTTTAAAGGCTAGAGTGACAAGGCTAATGGCACACTATTAGGTCGTTAAGAGGTTATTTTTCGGTTCGGTGGAGATATGCATATGCAGAGCGTACTTCAGGGGGTACATGCGCAAGGCAATGTCCATCCCAGGGCAGTAGGAGAGGAAGGCAGCCAGAGACGTCTCGAAAAACAGACCGAAGATCAGCATCTTGTTCCTGTTGAGCGAAGAGACGAAAGAAAGGAAGAGGTTAAAATCTTCAGAAATGTTACAGTCAATAGAGAGGCGCAGGAATGAGTCCTAAAGCTGGGAATGAGTTTGCTTTTTAGCACTTCAGAATACCGTCATCATATTCAGTGTTTTTATGGATGGGTTTTTTTTGGTTAGATAACTGAGAAAAGGACTGTAGGTCAACGCAGCTTAGGAGATGTTGAGGATTTGTTATACAACATAAAATAGGTCAATAATTACCCCACTTGTAAATGTCTCATAAATCGGCAGTTGCTAACAAGTGACAAAATGAGAGTACTAAACATCTTAACCCCAAAAATGTGCCGCTTATAGTTTAGCGATGGTGACGTGAAGTAAAATGCCCGTGGTGTAGTTAGATTATAGCATTACGTACGTTTCCTTCTGGCGATTGCATTTACGAAAATGATCAAAGTGATGGAGTTTCATAAACATGTGTTTGCCACCAGATCTTATATTATTTATTTTGTCATCGGACCCTTTGCTATGCTTACTTCCTGGTGGATCTACACAAATACGTCAATGCGCGTTCACACCGCAGTACTTTTCCCACTTCAGTTCCGATATAGTTCCGAAATGTTGCGTTCACACCAAAAAGAGCCGGAACTAAAATTAGTTAATGAGAACCTTTTCACCCCCTTTTCCGTCCCTGCTAGAGAGCAGGGACTTTCGTGGGAGAAAAAGGTTCCTATTTCTGATTGGCTGGGCGGATTGCAAACCACGCCCCGTAAAACTCCCAAAAAGTTTTGTGAAGCCGCCATTTTATTATCCTTGCATTAGCATTATTAGCATTAGCATTAGCCCAGCGCACAAACGCAGATAGACTAACTTATGGCAACACAAAATAAAACATGGGAGCGGTGGAGATGAGGAGGTGTCGGCGTTCTGGCGATTTACTCGGAAGGCTTCAGTAGAAGCTGCTGGGAGTCCTAGCAGCTTCTACTGAAGCCAGTCCCCAACTCCGGGACTTCCGGCGGCAGCAGCGCCATGTATACGCCGTGAAGTGGTTTGCGGCCTGCCAGTAAACCCAAAGCAGAAGAAGAAGAAGTGACGACAGCGGTTTCATTTGCCTAATCCTCCCCCAGGGATTTATTCCGGTGTGAACGCGATCTGTATTTAGTTCATGAGAACTAAAGAGTTCTCATGAACTAAGTTCTGATGAACCTTTGTGGGAAAAGTACTGCGGTGTGAATGCGCCTATTGCTGCACCAGTCATTACTGACTAAAATGTCATGATTTGAAATCCTTTTAGCTATAGTTTACTCCACCCTTCCTCCCTCCGGCGCTTACTTCATGCCCTGTTGAAAGAGGGAATTCCTCCGGGTCTTGCAGATGATCAGATCAGCCCATTGCACAACAACGATGCTGATGAAGAAGGAGGTGTGGCAGGTGAACTCAATGATCTTCCTCTGCTCATAGGTCTGCAGGAGGAAAACACACATTTTGAATCAGTATTTATTACGGGACATAAATAAAGGTTGTATTTGTTTATATTTGTCCTGGCTCCTTACCCACTGCTGCCCGAAGCTGTCCTCCACATCATTTACTCCGCGGTCGTCCCATCTGACGCGAATACCCACCAGCGTATTTGGAAGGAAGCCGTTCTCAGCCAAAATCACAAAGTAGGTGAAAAAACCAGCAAGAGCCTGGATCATCCCTGGAAAGCAAAATTAGGCGAAATATCATTTATATCATTCTTATTAAGGGCTACGTTACCATTCGATTTTATAGCAACACTTTATTTTACAGGTCTGTCATTTCCTAATAATGGTTGCAGTGAAATATTTGTATGTATTCATGTTAGCAAACTATGGATAAGCTTAAAATGGGAATAATTTGGGTAAAACTGTGAGCTGGATTTGGGGCCTGTTGACATGTGTTTTTGAGGACAAAGGAAGATGGGGGAAGGTGAGAGCATGTCTTGATTTGCATTCAACTTAGATCTAGCTACAGTGATTGGGGAAACCTAAGATCTGAGGTGTTTGTGATATTTGGGGCTGCCAATCAAAAGGGGGGATCAGATAACTCCTCCCATTGTTATAAAGTATAAACGCAGAGACACATGCTATGTTCAGTCTCTTTCCTCTGGCTGGCTCACGTGAAGGTAAATTCGGGATCCCAAAGATAACTGTATTGAATTTGTACTGTATTGATTGTATTGCATTGTCATATTACCATTAAAGTAGATTATTGTTTAACGGTTACTTGGTAGCTCTGGATTCCTTCCTGTATTATAACCAGCTTGATAGGGACGCGCGGAGATTTGAAAAGCGGATCAGTTATCCCTTTAAATCCCCAACATGGTCTATATGAACAATGTGATTCAGTGGTTATAGAGACACATTGATACTTAGTTCTGGGTTTTTTCGTTGCAAATGTTTTATTATTTTAATTAGGGTTTAGTTATTTGTGTTCAACTACATGCCTTTCAGGGAAAACATATAATGTGCATGTTTCTAAACGACTGTGTACTCTTCATCATGCTAGCATCTTTTTCTTACCAGTTGTTTGGGATACCAATTAAACAAAACCAGAAAAAATGAAGAATTCATTGAGACATTTCTGACTTTCAGAATAAAATGTTCCCTTTTTTTATTTCCATGGGGTTTAAAAAACGATAATTTAGTGCAATTTGAACCAATAAGACATTCTTTTATGTATATTATAAATCACAGCGACAGGATGATTGGATAATGGATTGATAAAGACCATTGTGTAGATTAAGTGCTGTTATATATTACATTTTAATGGTGTATCTCATGACAGTGAAGCAGTAGAGATAATGTTACTACAGCAAAAGTGACAGGGTTCAAAGATAATATGAATGGGTGTCAAAAGCTATTATAATAATACTAATGGTCTGGTATTAGGGTCACATATTTACAGGGATTATACCACACAATGCCATAAATTGACTTGGAAAGAGCACATGTTGGACACCCAGCCTCAGTCCACCTGCTGCTTGCCACTTAATATATGTTCGACAACAGCACCGGTGATTATGTCTTCCTCCCTCCGCCCTCGACAACTTTACTATTCTGTAAGTAAATGGCTCCAGACAGCCAAGCCCGCCTTAACCTGCCATCAGGCCCAGGTCAGCCCGTGCATTAAGGCGGCCCTGCAGACAGCTGAGGACTGCAATAACAGCCGATGGGTGAGCTTTAATTCCATGTTGGAAAATGTGTTTTGTCAGAGTGGGCGTAACGTTTCCAATATGATGGACATCTCATTTCAAAGCTTACGTCTTCACTTAAAGCAAACCTCCACAAAAACTGTGCAAGGATTGATATGGTTGTTAATCATCGTATTCATTCTGTTGCTAAATTGAAACCCTGCACCGGGTCAGTATTTATGTTGACAGCATAGTTTTCTCAGTGATAAGAAAATCTGTTGAATTTGCTTTCTGGGGATGCTGTACATCTTCCTTCTCTTCACTTTGGGCTTTGAACTCTACTGTTATGTCACTGCAGATCAGATCATCAGTTCAATGTTTTATCGTCGATGCTTCAGGACTTCAAGCTGTAAAGTCAAAACTGCGGCTTGTAAATGTGATTTGATGCGACCTGCAAACGTTTTGTCTTGAATTATTGAGCGTTAATGTGAGTATCCGGCTGTTTTGAAAGCGTTCTTCATCTTGTCATCCGACAAAGCCCCGTCATATTTTGACCTATTTAAAAGCCTATAAAGTTGGGCCAGCCTTTGAGTTACACAATTCCCAAAACCATATAAAACCTAAAAGAGATAAAAAGCTGAGGCTCCAACCAGTGAAACATGACCATGATTAAGTAGGAAACAGACTCATCTCTCAATTTGCTGTAAATGTCACCACAATTAGAAGAACATTCTGAGACTCTCTGCTCACCTCGGGATCTATTTCCCTTCAATGTGCATGCCTAAACATTTACAAAGGCAGAAATGCCAAGATAAATGTCAATGTGTTATGTTTTTTAGACCTGCTAAGTTTATTATGAACATAACTTTACTGCGGGAGGCCTGTCACAGTGATTTAAGAGCTGTGGTGCAGGGAGCTTATGAGCCACAAACCTATCTGTCCGTACGCCATGCTGATGAGGCGTTCATTGACCAGCTTGTCCGTCTTGGGGTTCCTCGGTTGGCGTTTCATGATGTCACTCTCAGCCGTCTCATAGGCCAATGAGATGGCTGGAACCTGAGGAGAATGGAGGGACAGCACAGTTCATTGTGTGCACTTTGTACGATACATGTTCAGGAATTTGTCTTAGTGGCAACGGTACAAAGGCATGATGACAGCTGCAGACGTGGGCTACGCTCAACATATCACCATTCATATCATTCAGCATTCAATCACTGGAGGGAAAAGATAGAAAAAGGCCAAGGAGAGGGAAAGAATTAGCAGTGACAGTGACGGAGAGAGGGGCGGAGAGAGGAGAGAGGCTGGCTGTGAATTTCAAGGCGCTCATAAAACAGGAGGAGAGAAACGTCCCTGTAAAAAAGCTCTCATATTGGCTGGTTTGACCAGGTAAGCACCGGAGCAATATGTGGGACTTAAGGCACTGGGTGGAACCAAACACATGCTCGGCGGTTGACAAATCCAGTTGGTTTTGGTGTTACCCTGCCCTGACCCACAGCTGTGGAGGGAAACTAGGACAGGATGCCACCATGTTGGCATTGATATTTTTGTACACCTTTGAACGTTTGTGTAAATCCCTGTTTATTGGCAATATCTAAAACGGAAGCATTCTTAAGTGTGCCACATTCTGCTTTTGATAAACATATTTTGCAGACATCCTTTTCGCACATGGCTAAAAATAGTCATAGCCGACTCCAAGGGCTTCTTGTCACTGCTAAATCTCAGCAGAGCCCTGAAGCCTGTTGCCTGGAGTTGAACTAAGCTGTTAACAAGCTGTTAACAACCTCAGCGGAAGACATGGGAAATCTGTAATTTTACTTGTGTACTGCACTATAAACACTTCTCTGGTACTTTGTTAACTATTTTCTTTTTAGGTTGCTACTGTACTCTTCAAAGCAGACATCCAGCTGTTCACTCCACTATCATGCAGACATGTTGCTTTGAAGGGAAGGGTTTTTATATGCAAAACAGTTACAGGAATACGATTCTTTTTAAACTTCAATCATCACAACTATTTGAAGAGACATCTAGCCGATAAAGAATGCACCATCTCTGTGATCGCAAGTAAATATTTGTGAACACGAACAAATCTGTCCTGCTGAACGAAAACCAAAGAAGTTCATCTTTAAAGTCACCTGAATATAAAAAGTAGAACAATGTTAGCAAGCTTCTCCTCTTTATCTGAAACTCTCAGAGACTTCAAATGATTCTTGGCAGCTGAATACGAGGCCATTATAGTTTATGTTCCTATAACTTATACGTTTTCTTGCTTCCGGCTCATTGAGATGTATAGAAGCAGTTTCAGCCGCATACTGTGCAGTGGCTAAGAGCAGGAAAAATTAAAGTTACAGTAATGAACACAAGTGAACAAGTCCTTTTGAATACATTCATCCTGTGCTTCCTTTCTTTTGCAATGATGGATTACGCCCCTCAGGCAAGCGGCGTGCCAGCAACTCTTTTTGTTTCTGCTGGAAGTACAATGGAGAGACTGGCATCTGGAAATGGCAGAGCAGTGAAATGTAAATCTGTATGTGAGCGGCACCCGCCCTTTGTTCTGTTCAAACAAATGGGCAGCGGCAGAAAGCCAAAAGCGAATTTCTTCCACGGACAGAAAGAACAAATTAAACCAAATGTTTTGTTCTTTTCTATCTCCAGGCACCCATATTGAACACCAACTGTCACCTTTAGCTCAGTTGTGGCTATACAACATGCTAACATTAATCGTCGTTGAGAAGAATCACCAACATTAGCAAACAATTAGCTTGAGCATTCAGTGATTTTAAAGAAAAACCAATAAGAAAGATATTCTAAAAGCAAATATTTTGTAGCCATAACCTCCTGTGTAAACTGAATTTGTAGAGAAAGGATGGCATTTGCTTGAAAAGCTATGAAAAAGCCATTGAAACCAGCATCTAGGGCAGAAAAAGAGAGATGTGTTCAGCATGTCTAACACATGTTTCATACATCAGACACTAAAAACCCAACACAGGCAGCTCACACATCGACTGACACTGCAAGAATCACAGTATGAAGAAAACGGGACACATTGTTAATATTCAGGAATCAAACAAGCGACAAGGATTACTAACTGACTTAGTGAGAGGGACTGAAATGGACGAATAAGGGGCCACCTATAGCTCAATTGGGTTTGGTCCTCAAGCGGAAAGACCATGTTTTACCCACATTTGCCACATGTTATCTCCTCTCTCTCCCCGTTTCAATTGGTGTGTCTCCAAACTGTATTTGTAGTTTTATTTGCAATTTGCTGCAATATATTTTCCTTTTTTAGGCTTGTAAATATACAATGCAGTTTTGACATGTTAATGTTTAAAAACAATAAAAACAAAAGTGAAAAAATGAATGTTAATTTTTCAGAAAACGTAGTCATAAGTATTGATGGAGATGTGAAAGGAAAACTATCGTTAACATGTCTATAAGGGGTTTGAGGGACTGAGTTCCCCCCCCCCCCGCTCACCATGTCAGTGCCCAGGTCAATGCAGAGGATGGTGACGGTCCCCAGAGGAAGAGGAACACTCAGACAGATGAAGAGGAGGAAGGGCGAGATCTCTGGGATGTTGCTGGTCAGCGTGTATGCAATGGACTTCTTCAGGTTGTCAAAGATGAGCCGACCTGCAGCGATAAGAAAGACATGAAAGAAAATGTGAGATAAATATAGGCATAGGGATATTTGTTACATACTACCACGGTATAGTTTTAATAGTGTGGTTTTTCTGCTGCTTCATCACTTTCGAGTGATTTATCCAGACTAACTGAAATAAAAAATGGCTTTTACTGCTTCGTCAGCTTATTCACATCACTAATGCTTTTTTCTCAGCCTATATTAGAAACCACACTTTAATTAAATACATAATCTTGTGGCGAGCCTCAAGTCAAATCTAAAATGTGTCAAAGTAAGTCAAGTCCTTGAAGCCATGTCATTTCAAAAGTCTTAATAAGCTAAATGCAGGTCAAGTTTCGGGTCTAACAGGTCTCTGAGGGCTGACCATGATATCAATGACGCTGGGACTTGTTCCTTTCTAAGACGTTACAGTGTTTTTATACAATATACAGACAAAAAGTATGTAGGTGCATGTCTTAAGTCTTTTTTATTGTACCAGAACTAAAAACTTAAGCCATAATAAGTTAAGTCTCATGTATTTCCAGATGTGATGAGGAGATGTCCCAATTCATGCTTAATTTCTGACTACAAATCACAAATCTTAAAAACGACCTATTGTGCTTTTGGGAGTTTTCAGAGTTTTCCCTTTACTTCCTGCTGTGTTATATAGGTTTGAGTGCATGTCAATGGTCTGCAAAGGCTACTTCCGTAACATATTGACATCACTAGGTTACACTCCCGCTTCAATTGGGTAGTGCTCAAACACATTGTATGTGATGACATGTCTGAGAGGTTGACCAATCACAACAGAGCCAGCCAGCTAACCAATCAGAGCAGACTGGGCTCTGGTTTCAGACAGAGGGTGAAAAGAGGTGCTGCAGTATGAGAACAATAAAGAGCTTTGTGAACATTAAAGCATGGAGACGTGTCCCAGGAGAGACACTAATATGATCCTGATGATGACCATAATAGGGCCCCTTTTAGTCTACAGCTATACAAAATCTACCACAAAGAAAGCAATATCATATTTTCAATTTCCAGGTGACTTTACAACAATGCAGTAATCTCCAGTCTCTGCTGTTGCATGACAAAGGAGCTTGCAGGCAGGATTGGATTAATTTAAAACTTCTTAAATCCCCTTTTTTCTCTTTGTTTCTCTGACTCACTTTTCCTTATTCTATTCTCCCTGCGCCTCCTTGATCTCCCCCACACTCACCCTCCTCCACCCCGGTGACGATGGAGGCGAAGTTGTCGTCCAACAGGATCATGTCAGCCGCCTGCTTGGACACATCAGAGCCTGCGATTCCCATGGCAACGCCGATGTCGGCTTTCTTCAGGGCCGGGGAGTCGTTGACGCCGTCGCCCGTCACAGCCACGATCGCCCCCTGCACCCACAAGGACCCGAGAACAAAAAGTGTCAGGAACAGGGAGATAAGAACAGCGATTTAAGCTTTTCTCTCCACACTTCCCTCTCTCCCCCCCTCCCCTTTTTGTCTTAATAATGTCTTTTCAAAGCAGCTCTAGGGAGATTAAATGAAAAATGGAATTGACTTGCGATCATTCACACACAAGGAGTGTGAGAGAGTGAGTTATGGTGAATTGTAGCATGACCTCAATATAGGAAGATGTGTGCAAGTGCATATACACGACTAAAAGCTCAGCTCATGCATTATTTTTACGAGTTAACACAAATCATATACTTATACAGAGATACACACTTGTATTCAACCATATTCCCCAAAAAAGACCTCCACAGCATAAACGCACACACACACACACACACACACACACACACACACACACACACACACACCAACAAAACCCTGTATTCATCCATTCAACCACCTGCACTAACAATTGGCTCAAACACACACACACACACACACACACACACACACACACACACACACACACAAAGAGTGACACAAACAGCATTCAGCCTTAAATGGCAGAGACAGACACACACACACACACACACACACACACACACACACACACACACACACACACACACACACACACATTCAACCATACCTTCACACTTAGAAATAAACAGACACATTCCAGCATTCATCCACACTTTATCGCAAACACACACATGCTTACATTCAACCATATAAACACACATATTTCTATTCAGCAGTTTGTTCCACACACACACACACACACACACACACACACACACACACACACACACACACACACACACACACACACACACACACACACAGTTGTCCATTGACCTGTCTCTGGCAGCCCTCCACTATCATTAGTTTCTGCTGAGGGGAGGTGCGAGCGAACACTATCTCGGTGTGGTTCCTCAACAAGTCGTCTAGGTACTCGGGGCTCATTTCCTTCAGGTCCGAGCCGTGCACCACACAAGCCTTGGCATCCCTGGGAAACACACACACACACACACACACACACACACACACACACACACACACACACACACACACACACACACACACACACACACACACACACACACACACACACACACACACACACACACACACAGGAGTCAGTAATAACAGGGGCATTTATGCATTGACATTCTCTTGCACTTTCCTCAAGTTTCCTTCTCTCAAACACTCAAGAAACATTGAGTGTTTTGTCGTGTCTGTCTACAGCAAACAATGGCAATACAAAATGTTATATCATTACAAATGAAAATAAATATTCAAAGGATAACTTGTCGTTTAACGGAGTGTTATTTTCCTATTTCTTAGCAAAAACCCAATCCTGTTGTTATTATACCTAACTGTTTAATATCGTCATTCCGATGTCCCATATATTGTGACTTTAATATTCTTACTTCTCTGTAAGCATGGCATCTTCTGCATGTCTGTACTTACTGAAAATACATCCCTTCCTCTCTCCCTAGGTTACTTCTTCTCCTTTATTGCCAAGTTTAAGAAGTGACTTTTCATATTTAGTATTAGCAGGCACATTTTGTAGGCTGGCTGATTATAGTCCAAGCTAAGCTAAGCTAAAAGGCTGCTAGCTCCAGTTTTATATTCATCTAACAAATATGAGAGTGGTAATAATCTCCTCATTAAACTTTCATACATATATATTCCAAACAAATTCAAAATCTTCCTTTTAATGCTCATATATCCTTACATCACTGACTAGACACTCAAACTCTTAGACGCTTGAGCACACAGCCTAAACCTCCTCTGGCACACACGCACACACACACACACGCACACACACACACGCACACACACACACACACACACACACACACACACACCTGGGGTCAACTTGGCTCAGAGGGATATTCAGCCTTGCAGCGATGTCCTCGACCGTCTCATTGCACTCGGAGATGATGCCCACACCTTTGGCGATGGCCTTGGCCGTGATTGGGTGGTCCCCAGTCACCATGATCACCTGATGGAGCACAGAAGATCCATTATCAAGTTAAAGCCCTGTGTATCTCTCCTGTACCTTATGTGTCACAGCATACATGAGTTACAGTGCAGAGTGGGCCTTAAGGGGTCTATAAATCATCCAAATGTGTTGTGTAGTTACACTGGGGAAGAATGGCGCTATTAGGGGTTAAAGGTTCAAATCTGACAGTTTACGCAAACTAAAATCTTGGAGGGATTGTTCCCAAAGTGCGATGGGGAGAAAACACAAATGAGGGACCAAAACAGCAAAGTATGACTATAGTCATGACTGAACATTCCCAGATGTATAGCGTCCGTGTTAATTGATTGTGCGAGCTGCTTCTTGTCTTGAAGAAGCTTTTCTGACGCATACAGTCAACGCTTTAGTAATCATTCAAATACAACAGAAATGAGAGAAGCAGGATGGACTAAAGACCTCTCTTCTCACTGTATTACGGAAGAGGACTAGGGTTTTTTTTGTATCCCCCAAAAACTAGTGAATCTTTTATTAGATGTGAACATAAGGGTTTTTATTTTTGTTTTGTTATTAAATTAGATCAGATTTTCTCTCAGAATTCTGGGATTAAATTCAGATTTATGAGAGAAAAGCTGAATTCACTATTGATATGTGTAAACTGATTTCCTATTTGACTTTGAATTCATGAGCAATGTCAATATGTCACTCTAATCTAGTCTAATTCTAAAAATAGAAAAGTCAGAATTTGAGATTAAAGTCAGAACTATGAGTAAAACAATCTTTTGACTTTTTTCCACAGACTTCTGGACTTCAATTTCAGAACTAAACAGAAAATTCACTTCTAGTCGGATGTGAAAACATGTTCCCATGTGGCCCTATTCCCTGTTCCATACATAAGACACTAGAACATACTGTATCAAGTCTTTCATGAAACATATCAGTGGTTCCAATAAAGTTGCTATTTGATGTTTATGGCATAACTGTCTGCATGCATTCAAACCGCAGGGAATAAATCATTTTGAATATCTCGTACATGAAGGGTGAAGTACACAGGCAGCCTGAATGAAGCTGCAATAAAGATAGAGCGCTATATATTGAACTAAAGCCTTTAGACAGACGCCGTGGACTGAAGACTGGCATCTCACGGAAACGTCAGCACTACATCCAATAAAAAGTTATTAAAGCAACGCGAACATGTGCTGTAGTTTCCCCTTGGGCGCAGCTACGAGCAAATACACCAGATTTGTTCAGATGTGTATGTGTGTGTCTTATTTCAGCTCCATCACACAGTACACCCATAGCACTGTCTGACATTATCTGGAAGTGATATGAAGCATGTCCACACTACTGTATATCACATGTAGTAACATTGAATCACCTGCGTACGATACAATTTACTTTGTATAAATAAGAGTTTAAATATCTGTATGTATTGTCTGCTTAATATTAAAACTACTTATATATTACAATACAGATGTTTTGAATGCAGTCAAACCTGGAACATTACATTAGAGATGATACTGTAATGTCAGTTTTTAAGTTACATCTTCACTCCCTTGTGGCTTCCAGCGCGTTTCTTAAAGTGTTTCTTTCAAAAACTCAAGCAGGATAACTTCTGTGCCTGAAAATAAATGTGTAAAATCCCTTTTCCGTATTTGTAGTAGCACCAAAATTATTCACTAAACTCATTATCCTTTTGTATCTGTGCTGAAGTTGTGTGACCTTGCCGCAGCTCGGCTTATTACCTTTTTGACAAAACATCTGCTCTGTGCTTATTGTCAGTCGATTAGCATATCATGCAAATTTGTAATAGATGTACTGAATCTGCATTTTACTAAAATTAACCTTTTTCTATCATTGAATATGGTGAGTTCATCCTTCATGGCCGGTCGCTTTTTCTTTTTCTAATAAAAATGAAATGTTTTTCTGTTCTAACGATGTTGTAACTTCATTAATATCTTCCACAAACACAATCAAGGGAGAGATAAGAACCAACAACACACTTTGCACCTATTTCTGTTTCAGCTTTCTCTGAACACCATTTTCTCAACGATTATAATCAGTCAGGACCCCTCGGAGTGATCGGCTGTCATTGGAACTGCATTGCTTTGACTTAAAAGACATTTGACGTGCAAATCCTTGCTCTAAAAAGACCGATAAATGGAGCCCCATGAAAAGGCTTTTCAGGAACTACAATGAAGGTTGAGTCTGTGGAACCAATTACCTTGATACCGGCAGAGCGGCATTTACCCACTGCGTCGGGCACAGCGGCACGCGGCGGATCAATCATGGCGATGAGACCCAGGAAGCAGAGCTTCTCGGTGGGGAAGTTGGTTTCTTCGCTGTCGAAGGTGAACCCTCGTGGGAACTGGGATGAAGACAGATTCAAGTGGCAGAAGCCTGCAAGAGGAGAGGGATCAGTGAGGTGATCGTTCATAACTGACTGACATCGCACAGCATACTGCGGCTAATGAAGACAACTAAAAGCCTGTTGTTTTGTTGCTCTGACATCAACTGACAATTCATCTTGCACTTTAAACAGAAGCCGCATTTTTTATGACTGCTGAGGTTTTTAAAGTCCAACACATCTAACGAGGATGCGGTAATTTATTCTGCTGTTGCTATTAAAGTCAAAAACAAAGAAACTTTCAGAAAATACATCGCCCCCGCTGCAGTGATCCTGTACCTTAAAGTATGCATACAAATCATTTTTTAATTTTAGATGTAGACTTGGAGGTTGCAGGTCTGAAATACAAATGGAATCAGTTACTTTTATTAATTCATGAACCGCAGCCCGTTGAAATATGCATCCCTTGAATCCCCAAAGAGCCCAGCACAATAAAATGCTCAGTGTAGAAGTGGAGAAACCTTTCTTTGTCACGAAACACCCGAGCCATCGCCATCCTCACCCAAGGCATAACCCAGGGTTAATAATTCACATGCTTTTGTGAGTTTCACTCCAGAAATGACGTTATTCCACATTTCACGGTTTGATAAAGTGACAGCTTTAAAAAAAAAAAACACATCATTATTACCCATGGCACTTCCTAAAAGGTGCCAGGTAACGTTTCTTCCTTGGTTGTCAAAAGGATGACATTTACAGAGTGTGGATGCCAAACACTTGAGAGATATTGTAAGTTGGGGAATTCTTTTTTTTTAATCAAAATGGCATTTTACAATGATGTTTCATGTAGAAATATTAGAGATTGTGTGCAGAGTGTGACCTGAATTGAATCACCAGTCCATTACAAATTCATTATGCATACAATATTACATACTAAAACATATTGAAAAACATTGTTGTGTACCGAAGTTAAATCCCATTTCTGTGTATTTCAATTCTGACTAAGACTGCAGTGCCAAAACAACACCAAGTAAAGTGAAGTGTGTCTAACTCCATTGAGGAGTGTTTGGGCTACATAGTGTGACAGTATGACCAAAATAGTATAACAGTGCCAAATTTGGGCACAGAATTAAATTCAGAACTTCCAATTACGGTTGCCAACAAGTGTAAACGTGCTAGAAACACTTCTATTAGAAGAAATGTTCAGAAGTTTCTGAAAGAATCCCTGAACTTCCACAAGTGCTCCGATCCCAGCTGTGTGCATCACTCCCATCGTGTTTTAAACTTCTAGCAGAGTTTTGAATTGCAGCGTTTATTTATGCGGTGCTTAGACGCTGCGCATGTTTCGTGGTGAAGTTGGCGAAGATGTTTCTTAATTTAAATGTGTTTTGGCACATTTATTTTTTCATATTTGCATCGTCTTTGAAACGGCAGTCTGTTTCTCCCAATGGAAATATGTTGGGCTGTGGTAATGAAAAAACACAAGGGTAAGCCTGGAGTTATTCATTATTTTTCTCATTTTCATTCAGGACCAAAACTGTCAATGTGTTTCTCCCAATTACTTCTGTTTGAGCTTTGGCCACTTTTTCTGTAAATATTATTATTGATTTGAGTTTTCTGCGGAGTTTGACCTGAATTGAATTACAGTCTATTGCGATTCTGCTCAAGCCTGCAAAGCCCAAATCGTCTTTGTATACACCGTTGCAATAAAAGCACTCTTGCAGTTACATGAAGCTTAACTCCCTGTTTCCAAGGAGAGAACCAGTGGCGAACCGTCAGGGCCTTCAAGGTATTCAGAGAATACCCTGGAACACTCAGATAAAACAAACAAAAAATCGATTTAATTATATAAATAAAATGTATATAAAATGAATAAATGAGAATCGTATCTGTGTTGTTGATCTGTAATATTACAGTGTTACGTTGATTTGTTTGTCCTTCTCGGACCATGCTCTACGCATTTCAATGGGTTTCTGTTAGAAAAGAAAGCAACCAATCAGATCTTGTTCTGGGTCTCTGGGTAGAATATCCTTCAACCAGGTATTCTACATCCTTGATAGGATGCCCTGGCCGTTGCACTGAATGAGAGTGTACGTTTGGACTGACAGTTTGATCAACCAATCATATATTGATTTGAAGCGAATGGGCGTGTTCTTCCAGAGTTCCCCTCGGTTCCAGGGTATTCTAGAAGGCCCGCTAATTCACTGGCTCGAGACAGAGGATCTAGATCAGTGCTTCTCAAAGTGTGGTCCGCAGACCACTGGTGGTCCGTGAGCGCCCCCTAGTGGTCCGTGAGTATATTGGTAACATTTCACATTTGAAATTAATTAATCAATTTAAGTTTTCCGCACTTTCGCGGGAATATCTCCGCAATGGAGCAAGGTTACGTTTCACTTTCGATTGCATGATATAGCCCAGCGCAACACCTTCATCCCACATGTTGCCACTTGTTTGTACCATTTTCAGGCGATGTGTAATCTGTTCTAGAAAAACGATGTGGTTTTTGATATTTGTGGAGTTAGGTGGTCCGCGAGTGTTTTTTTATTGGTTAAGTGGTCCTTGGTATGAACAAGTTTGAGAAACACTGATCTAGATTAATGCGACGAAGCAATTCATGCCGTTTTATCAACAGGTGAAGATGAAGTTGTTGCGGAATTGTTGTGAGTACCCTTTTCAAGACGACAATTCAGTGAAAAGACGGACATTATAATGCCGCGGAGGGGAGGGGGGGGGAGGGGGCCGCGGAGGGGTGTGTGTCTACAGAAGGTCCAGTTGTGATAGCCACGGTTCGCCACTGAACAAAGTGTAGTCCAAGTGCTTCTCGTGCCAATCTATTCTCAGGGCGATAATAGCATGTGTCAGGAAACATACCCAGCACTCTCTCTCCCAGTCCTCCCAGCTCCATGTAGGCACTCTGGAAAGCATCCGTCAAGTCTTCATCCAGTGGCTGCTCCTCGCCGTGGATCATGATGCTGCTGCACCTGTAACACATTTAGAAATAACACTTGCACTGCTTCTCCTGCCATTGATGAACTCTCTGTGTGTAGACTGTATTAAACTGCTGTAAAACAACTAAACCTAAAAGTTCAGTCAATGAGGAGTTGTTTGGCTCCGTAGTGTGACATCACGACCAAACTGAAGTGTGATAGTGTGATATCTTTTTGAAAATATTTTCAGCACCTCTAATTAAACCCACAATACCTTAAGAGTGCAATACCAAAAACATGTTAATGATAGTCATGGTGTTATTTGAAAAGTTTTCGTTTTTATACAAAATGAAGAAATAACTGCGTGCATGTACTTTTTTATTTGTACGCACTATTTCTGCCGCCACTTGTTGCCACCTCATTATTTGATATGCTCTACTGTAGGGAAGAGAACCACGTGTGATTTAAAAAGAAATATTTGACCAAAAGTGAATTGGAAGATTAAAATAAGTATTTTTCTGAGATTAAAAACATAATTGGTGTTGGGGAAATATCTTCCAAGGCCCATGACTTTGCCCCAGTTGATCAGTTCATGCTGTCCTGACTGAGCACACGCACCTGCAACCTTGGCTGCTGGCTCTCAGTGTGTTGTCTCCGCTGATAGAGGTGTTATGATTCTTGATATGCAGCATGTTGATGATTCTCCCTGAACTAGCTAAATACACGGGTCTGGGTTAGAGTTCTTCAGAATTGACGTGGCAACTCTACCGTGAAGTCAGAACCTCTGGCTCTTGGACTTGTTTTGTGAATTCTCCGGCCGAAGCGGCAAATAAACCCATCAGTGTTTGCCATCAGAGCTCCAGCTCTCCCCGTGTCTCCTTTGAGTCGGTGACTCCTCCTGCATTGCTACACAGAAGTTTCCCCCACAATTCTGAATATTTTTTTCAGCGATTTTCAGGAAAAAGTCAGATTTTTTTTCTTGAACTCTGAATTAAATCTTGAAAATTTCACTTTTTTCTTAGAATTCAGGCTTTTTCTCAGACTTCAAGTAAAAAATAAATTAAAAAAACCCACTTTTTGTGGCCCAAATCCTCTTCCGTAGTTCTGAATAATTTACTACTAATCTTGTTTTTGCCTTTTGTCCGCACTGTTCCCTTTGCTGTGACAATGTCAATCTCCCCACTGTGTGACGTGCTGTATAAGGACTTCTGATTCTGATTCATCAAACACTTTCTGATTCCTTTATCCATAACATGGCTTTCAGCTCTTAGACTATTCCGACTGTAAAAGGTCACAAATATGTAGCTTTCTTTAATTGTTTGTGGAGCAGCTGTCCAAGAGTAAATATTGAATTTGATGGAGACTATTTTCACCAGCGGATTAATACACACATGGTGCTTCAGAGTCATTTCACAGCAGGATACTAGACTCAAAACTACACTACACATTTCATGGTGATGGTGGAACTTGTCGACTGTTTCTTATGTATTTAGTTTTTAGGCTCAAACCCAAATTTTGTCTTTTGATAGGGTTGTTAAAAATAATACAAAAAACATGAAATATCGCCAGCCTTTTCACTACATCCCTGCGAGAGGAGGATAACATTAAATTGAATGAAAAAGGAGCACACATGTGTTGATGGCTCACTTGGGAGACGTATAATCGATCCCCTATTGATTGACCAACCTGTCCAAGATTCTCTCTGGCGCTCCCTTCATGACCAGAATATGACCAGAGGGATTGTCTTCTGCTTCATGGACAGAGAGCTGGGGAAAAGGGGAGAATATAGGCAGACCGGTGAGGACATAACACTGCAGTATTTATCTTGAAACTATTTGCACCATCCAGTTTATCGCTGGTTGTTTCTTGCTCGTGTTTTCCGCTTTAAAAAGAAAAAGGCTAAGGACGGACATGCTTCTTTGTAACGCTCAACAATGAATTTCACGGGCGTACTACCAGCAATCATTTCTCCAGTCATTTCTTTTTTCGAGTGGCTTGAGAAAAAAAGTCTTATCGGAGCTGACTTGACTGAGTGCACATTGTGAGTCCTATGTATTCCCCATGTTGAAGGAGCATTCATTCACACTCTCAAATGTATTCCTGTGGTACTACACCGTGCATCGCCCCTTCCCCCACACATGCACGCACGCACACACACACACACACACACACACACACACACACACACACACACACACACCACACACACACACACACACACACACACACACACACACACACCACACACACACACACACACACACACACACACACACACACACACACACACACACACACACACACACACACACACATACACACACACCCCCCAGGTAATTTGTATCTTAGCCACAGCATGTCTAATCTCAGAAAACCAGAGCAAAATTGCTTTTTTTCCCTCTCGACACAAATGTTCCTGTTTTAAGTCGGGGAACAGGTGCACAGAAAGCATGCAGGAAGTCCTTTGTTTGCTTCAACATCTCTGTTGGGTTATTCATATTCCTGTGCAAGTCACCTGACAGAATCCGAGAGGAGAGCAGAAATATTCCCCCTGTCTTAATTGCTGCATTGCCCTTGAGCAAGTTGTTAAAGCTCTGTGTGATGACTTTTTCATGGTTCAGTATTAAGTTGTGATTTCTGATAATGTGCTGGACTCGTACAGGATGTACTAACGCATGCAGCTGAACTTAAAGGGGCCCTATTTTGCTTCTTGGGGGTTTCCCTTTCCTGAAGTGTGTAATATACAGTATATATTTTTGTGCACGTTAAGTGTTCTCTCCAGAGGGTTGACCAATCACAACAGAGCCGGCCAGCTAACCAATCAGAGCAGGCCATTCAGGAGTGCCTATTCTTTGTGTACAGTTAAATAGCCAAAAACTATAAAACCAACTGGAAAAAAACAGTTAATTGTATTATTATCGTTACAATGAACAGTACTGATATAATGCTGACACTTATTTATTCATTATCTTAAATATTATTTGTTATTACTATATACTATATACTATTGCCTTTTTATCGGCACCGTCTCTTTGCTTAACAATGCAAATGTCCTTGTTGTGGGATAAATAAAGGATATTTCCTTCTCACTCAGAGCTTTAAAAACATTATAACTTTTCATTAAGAATTACTTTTTTAAGGGGAGATGAAACCAACGGGAAAAACGTGGTGTCTCACGCCATGAGAAATGAAGCAGAGGACAGTTGCTAGTTCTGAAATGAACAACTATTGGGAATCAGATAAAGATTCTCATTCTTGAAGTGTGAAATTAGTATTTGAAAGCATTTAAAGTGATTTAGTGCATCACCCACTAGGTCCTCTCCCCTAACCCAAAGGTCTTTAGGCTGTGACCAGACCAGAGGGATTTTCTGTAGCAACGAAACATCCTCTGAGTCTCCAAAAACAACCAGTTTCTAATCCCCGTGTATTCTCTCCGTCATACACATGGAAACATTACAGCAGCTCCTCTGGATTGTGCTCGCGGCCTGTTGGCAGCTTCTAAGCCTAAATGTGTGCAACAGTATGAATGTGAAGCAGGCTGTCGCTTTACAGGAGCAAGCATCTTCAGGCTGCCTCTCTGAACATGGAATAAAAAGGTTAAAAAATGAATATGCATGATTCCAATACTTGGAAATGCATCTTATATTGTGAGATGAAAGAGCACTGACACTATTATATATACAATATATTTTAAAAAAAATGTAATTTAATTAAAAAATAAGATTTGTAAAGAAATTATTAAATAATGTAGAGATAATAATTCATGAAAAAATACAAATGTAGAAATACAAAAATAAGTTTAATAAAACATTAACATTTAAAAAAAAAAAAAATACAAATAATTTTAAGAAATACATTTAATGTATTTATGAATAAAGACAAATACAAATGTACAGATACATGTTTATGTTTAATAAAATAAGATTTGTAACCAAAATTATAAATAATTAATTTTGAGAAATAATTTGAACATATTTGTTATTTTATTAAATCTTGAATTACAAAATTAATTGTATAAAAAAAAATATATAGAATAATTATAAGAAAGAAATTAAGTATTTTTGAGCAAATCTAAAAGTTGAAATAATATTCTGTCATCCCTAGAAAATAATGAAAGTAAATATTTGTATTTGCTAAACTGTTAATGACGGTGAGTTTGTGAACATCAGTCCCACGCCGTACCTGGTATTTGTTGGTGGAGTTGAACGGGATCTCCGCCACTTTGGTGTTTCTGGCTCTCATCTCACGAACACTCCCACAGCACAGCTCGATGCATTTTAACAGAGCGGACTCTGAAGCGTCCCCCGCTGTCTCCCTCTGGGGAAACACACACAGCCGCACATTAGCACTCACTCACATATTCATATGAAGAAATGAGTGTTGTCTGTTTGCCTGCCAGTGTTGGTCTCGCTGCATTGGAAGGGAACTTGAACTGATTAAATCGGTACCTGAGATGACTTCTTCCTCTTCCATTATAGTTCTCATTAAAGATGCAGGAAGCTGAGCATCGCCTGCACCACCATCGCTGGGCCACGTTGTTTTTAAAGTTATGTAACAGCTTAATGTAGAAGTAATGAAAGTGCAAATCCTGGTTTTCTTCTTTTGAGTTTATGGGATGAAGAACAATTTGATTAAAGCAGCTCAATGTTTTCAGGAAGGAAATAGCTAGAGTAGTAGGACGTTTGCTATCTTTCTTAGGGACATTTTAAAAAGTATGAGGATGTAACAGGCCCTGAATATATATATAAATATTCAAACAAATTGAGAACAATGTTGGAATAAATATTTGTGCAACACCGTACACAGCATTGGTAAATATCCACAGCTGCTAAGGATGGAAATATTTTGGCTCCAAGGTATTAAAAACACATTTTTCTGTGTCTAAGAAAATACTGACAGTTGGATTTTCTTTTAGCAGCAGAGGTGACATTTCAACATTTGCAAATGCAGACAAAAACTAGTCTCAGAAGTATTTTCTCCGCTGTTCGGAGGCACGACGCTCTATATTAGTTCGTTCTGGGTTTATTTTCAGGTTTAGCGACTTCATTAAGTGTGACACAAATGCTTGGCTGGTGCTTTAATCATTTAAGGAACAATTATCTTCTGATAATGTGAAAACCCCTTTTGATAAGAATTCCACGAGGATCACTGCAATGTCCCCGCTCTTCCATGCTGAGCTGAATGACCTTACAGCCAATACACCAACAGGGGCCGAACCGAGACAAGACATTTCTCTTTATTCCTGTTTACTCATTCATGAACAGCCGCTAAACAAGGACACGCGCTCAGCTAGATTTGTCCTTGTTTGTGCCTTTCCATGAATGAATAAATAGATCATGGAAATTCCATTTGTGTTTTCCCCGGTTACTTGTTCCTGTAACGGCAGTGTGGCCTGGGCCTTGACTGCTGTGTTTGAGTGCTGTGCTGTGACTTAATGCAGGGAGGAGGCCTGGCACTTGGAGGGGAGAGGCTGCAGAGTGTGTGAGAGCCACACTGGGAATTTCTTCAGGTCAATGTAGCACAGGTTGGAGGGCAGCGGTCGGAAGAACTCTGGGATATTATTGACTTGCCCACTCAGCGGTGTGTGTGTTTGTGTGTCAGTGTGGGGGAGTTATTTCCAGGGGTGCACCGGATTATTCTGTGTCTGTGTGTGTGTGTGTGTGTGTGTGTGTGTGTGTGTGTGTGTGTGTGTGTGTGTGTGTGTGTGTGTGTGTGTGTGTGTGTGTGTGTGTGTGTGTGTGTGTGTGTGTGTGTGTGTGTGTGTGTGTGTGTGTGTGTGTATGTGTGTGTGTGTGTCATGCATCAGTGTCAAGTGGTGTTGACAAATCGTTTTTATGGGTTGTTTTTTCCCGCTGCGGGTGCCTTGTGTGTGAAAATTGTCCGCCCCATGGCAAAGTACATTTACTCAAAGTTCAAGTACTTAACTTGAACATCCATGTGTTACTTAACTGTACCTTTGCGACACAATATTTAAGAGGGCCATATTGTATGTTATGCGTATCATATATAAAATATAAGGCATTGCAGACCTACTGTATTATTTGCTTGTTCTTGTGAGCAGCTCAGTACTCTGAGGTTTTTGCATAAATGTGTGTAAAAAAATTGCTATAAATATTTCAGAAATAGTGTACTTCTACTAAAAACATATCAAATACGTTACATCTCAGATTATGATTACAAACCCATTTGCTCAGTTTATACCATTTAAAATCTGCTTTATACGTTTTTGCTGATGTTAAACGCAGCAAAAAGTACTTCAATCTTTGTTTACCACGCCCCAAGAAAATGTCCACAAATGTTCAAGGTAACATGGAAATCATTTCATGTACAAATGGTCATTTTGTGGGTCATTTAAAACATTCAAATACCACCTCTGATTATTTTTGAGTGACAGCTTCCCTAACACTCTCCTGGTGTTGTTAACTCCCCCTTACCGTGTATGGGAAATCCTGCCTTATGAATAATGTGCATGCATGATTTGATCCCAATCCCAAAATGGGTCTACTTAAAATGTCCTTAGATCAAATGAAACCTGTTATAACCTCCTGCTTAAGAGAGTGCAGATCATTCATGAGACTGAATCATTGATGCAAAGGTTTGGAAAGTTGCTGTGGTAGAGTGTGTGTAGGGTGGAAGTTCATACCATCAGGATGGGGAAGTTCTCCTGTCCGGCTTTGAAATCCGCTCTGTTGCATAGCCCGGACACGCGAGACAGAGCAACCCAAGTAGCAGAGCTCTTGTCAAATCCTAAACCTGGGAGAATAGAAGAAGCTGTGTTAGACTGTGTTTTAAGGAGGACTCATGCAGTATGTACGCTACTGACTTAACTCTTGGTTTCACACAGCACTGGATATTGAAGCTAAATAACAGAAAGTCAAGCAATCACTTATTCCTTGACAAAATTGATCTTTCAAATCCCCAGTCTGAAAAATAGCATACATTTTTAACCGGAATGTGTCGAAAAATAAAAAGCTATGAACATTTCATTTCTCCTCCCAGCCAATCTGAACCTGACCTTCACTCCGCTGCATTCAAGTTGTATTCTCTCCCTGACTCTCTGGAGTGGTCGCTGTCACTCTTAGTGTGTAAACAGAATATGATAGTATCAGGCAACATCAGCACAAGCGGCGAGAGTTGTTGAATTTGACAAAACCAGGTGCCAAAGAATCCAAAACCTGCAACAAATAATCCCTGCTCCTGGAAAATGAACACACTGTTCTTTCCGCACTTGTTTCAGCGGAGCAACCTTCATCAGCACTACAACAGAAGCTATTTATTGTATGATTCCACATTCGCCTACTCAATACTCATTGGTATGCATACACCTGTTTCGGTTTCTTCCAGACCTTTTGCTTATTGTTAAAACATCCTTTGAGGCACGGGTTGCCGCTGAGACAGGACTCGGATTGGTTCCACGGCAACTCTGGCAGAAGACATGTTTGTACTGTAGCTGATGGTTGTGCCGCCCACTGCATACCGCTGCTCAATTAATCCAAGCGCTAGAGCGAACAGAACTGTCTGTTGGCGGCGTGAACATTGGGCAGATGCATTTCAGCAGGTGGTCATTCCTTCCCGCTCTGTATTCCCACACACTCTCCGACTTTCCTTCCAGCTATCTCTTTCCCTCCCTTCTCCCTTGGCACA
Organism: Gymnodraco acuticeps; assembly: GCF_902827175.1. Classification (NCBI taxonomy): domain Eukaryota; kingdom Metazoa; phylum Chordata; class Actinopteri; order Perciformes; family Bathydraconidae; genus Gymnodraco; species Gymnodraco acuticeps. The sequence continues at coordinate 489,191 of NW_022992290.1, forward strand.
GATAGATCTCAAAGGGTGCTTTATCTATTAAACACAAATAAATAACAATAGCTTGTGTCTAGTACACCTTATTCATGATATGTGCTATTTAATAAACTAAATATTTGGCACATAGTAGTTGTATCTTAGCCGCACACTATGAGCATCTTCTCGTCATTACTGAAGCATTGTGCCTGATGTCTTTATGGAGAACTTGGTAACACAAACATTGAGGCGAGAAAGGAAGTGCATCTTTGTCAGAGCTGGGTTAGGATTGGTCCAGGTAAAATGTGAGAAGAAATTACCGAAATATACTTTAGTTCTTTGCATGTTTCATTAATTAACTGTCAGTGTTTGAACCAACAATGGGTTTGGTTTAAAATACATACATTTTAATATCCCTTAGAACTGCCATAAAATCCCCTTTTATTCAGTTGTGCTGCTTTGGACATTTGAATATACATTTCCATTTAGTTGTTTTTTGCTTGTTCGAGTGTGTTTCACATGATGTGTTTTAATTTAAATAACTAACTGTGTGGCTCTGTATAACCACATAGAGTTGTTTTAGCACCAGGTTGTTGCAGTCTCAAGGACGCAGGTGTTTCAACGGCTCCAACTTAGAGAGACAACACGAGCATCTTCATTCAGACTTTGCAGACTCTTGCCGTGAACATGTGACTGTAATATTTGGATCCTTTTCTGCGAAGAAGAGCTTATTAAATATTCAAAGACAATCTCTTAAAGGTCACCTATTATGCAAATTCCACTTAGTCTCTTCTACATCAACATGTGTCCCCTCCATGAAAAGAGATTCTGAAAGTTTCAAGAACAAAGATTCTCTCTCTTTTTGTCCTGATCCATTTCTATAAAAACCTGTCTGAAAACGAGCTGATCAGATTTTGGCCACTTTATGATGTCATAATAATTTGTTGGCTTGTGTAGCCATTAGCCAATCAGCAACCAAGGTAACCCCCCCCCCTTATCACCTGAATCTCCTCCTAGAGCACCATTGTGTTCTTTGTAACCAAATCTCTCTCAGAGGGGCGTGGGGAGGGGCTCCTTATTTTCATCTAAAGTAACAGACAGAGAATCAGCACTTTGGAAACAGGGCTGAAACAGAGGGGATTATGGGTAATGCTGCAATGATCTGTTTGGTGTTTGGAGCCAAACACTTCAGAGACATGTTTGTATATATCTGAGATCTATAATATATTGATGAAGAACAGTCTAATAGGGGAACTTTAACTTGAGTCTTTATTTCTATGAGATATTTCCACCACAGTGCTCCTCTCACAACCTCTGCACATGCCTGCCCCTCCCTCTCCTTTCATCCCGCCCCCTCTCCCTGTCTCACCCGTCTGGTCCTCAGTGGTGTCCGCCTCGTGGATCTGGTTGTCGAACCACATGTGGGCCACGGTCATGCGGTTCTGGGTCAGCGTGCCCGTCTTGTCGGAGCAGATGGTGGAGGTGGAGCCCAGAGTCTCTACGGCCTCCAGGTTCTTCACCAGGCAGTTCTTCTTGGCCATTCGCTTGGCAGTGAGAGTCAGACACACCTGGGAAGACACAGGGGGGGGGGGGAAGAGAGGATGGATGATTGTTACTCAACGAGGGAAGAGAAAGCATGTGTACGCACCGGTGCGTTCAAGTACTTGTGCTTGTGAAACCATGCGTGGTCCAGGTGCTTTACAACGAAAGAGCATGTTGGTGTGTCTGCATGTGTGTCTGTTTGCATGTATTTGGTTGGCTGGTTAACAGCAGGTGCACAGGGACATACAAATACAATGAATAGACAGATCCCATATGTTGCGAGAGACACATCGTCGCACAACGATTCAAGCTCTCGGCATTGTTTACAGAGCAACAAATGCAGCACAAACATTTCCACCCACGATTCACGGTGTGTCTAAAGCGAAAGCAACTAAAGAAAACCAGCCACTGGAAGTTGATTTATTTTCTGTGACCAGTGAAATGTCGACTGATGGCATTTCAAATGCCAGCTGGCATCCACCTCAGCTCACACTTTGTTTATTGTTGAAAAAGTTAGATTTATTTCAACATTTGAGCAACTCCAGTAACCGTTGAGTAATGAATCACCTGCTTTGTTGTGTTCTGTAGTATCATTAGAGCCGGAGATAACATTCACTGAGGGTAAATTAGTGTTAGCAAAAGCACAGGTGTAACTAATAACATTGACGATGGCTCTGTGCCATTTAGGAGTGCCAGTAAACCATGACAGTGAGCCGGGTTATATAAGGGCTCCACAACTCGCACACGCAGCGCTGCAATAATCAATATGTTGATGTTAACACTGGATTAAATTACTGCATGTAATGAGAAAACAGCTGCTCAAGGTGTCAAACTCGTGGAGAATCAACACACAACCCTGCATTCTCCTCTAAGTGCTGAAGAGCTTTTTAGCACAAACCCTAGTTCCATCAAACCCCATTTCAGAAGCCTCAGGCAGCAATTTCATCAAACGAGCTCATTTAGCCAGCGTACCTGATTACCTGCCCAGCACCGAACAGCAGACAGAACAAAGTTAGCAACTAACTTGTGAAGAAACCAACGTGCACACCAAGCACACACAAAGCCAAATGTCTTGTCTAACGAGGCGGTGAGACCAAAACGGAGGTAAAAGGAGAGTGAATATTAGACGTGTGTTTGTTTAGGGGCCCTAAAAAAGACCTTGAATGAATGACAACTGTTAGCTTATATGCTATTCAAGTAAACAATTAATTATATGATGTATGCCACTATATTTATAGGCATATCAGACTGTTACTGTGTCCCAAAACATCTGCTTGTTCAACAAATAACAAATATTGTTGTTCCACTTCTCATTACTATAACCCTTTTTGGAAAAACTCAATGTCAATTTTCAATGAATGTGTTCTGAGTAGTTTTGCTTCTGAGTAGTTTTGGCTGTTTTTATCAGGGGCAAATTTAGTAATGTTGAGGCGCCAGGAAAATTGTGTTTAGCTACCATTTAAAAAATGTATCCAACTCATAATACTTAGTTAGAACAAAACAAATAATGGAAAGATAAATGACCATTTGCAACACAAACCATGTTTAACCTTTGTTTGTTTGTGTGCTGCGGGCAATGTATGACTTCCCCCCATGGTTTCTGTTCACTATTCCCAGAAGCTTATTGCGTCCTGTCCTTGCTACAAAGGGACCTTGCTACAAAGGGACCTTGTTTACAAAGGGACCTTGTTTATTGTAAACTTAAGTACCCATTGTGTTCTTGCAGAGGTAATAAAAAAAAGAGGGTGGATGCTGGTATATAAACAAAAAAACATTGAAACATTTCTCTCTTTTGAGTCAAAAATCCAGATATCTTTCTTGTGAGGAAGACGCCCACACACACTACTCACAGTGACAGTCGCCAGCAGGCCCTCAGGCACATTGGCCACGATGATGCCGATGAGGAAGATGACGCCCTCCAGCCAGGTGTAGCCCAGGATGATTGACAGGATGAAGAAGCTCACGCCCAGGAAGACAGCCACGCCCGTGATGAGGTGGATGAAATGCTCGATCTCGATGTTGATGGGCGTACGGCGGACTTCCAGCTCTGACGCCAGCGTGGCGATGCGACCCATCACTGTATGGTCCCCGGTGCCAATCACGATGCCATGAGCGCCACCTGAGAGAGAGGAGGGGTTCACTGTCAGTTCAACACATGCATGTTATATGTCAGGAAGCCAGAGGTGGCAAGTAGTGGAGTACAAATACTTTGTTACTGTACTAAAGTACATGTTTCTGGTATCAGTACTTCACTCGACTACTTATTTTTCTGACGACTTTTTACTTTGACTTCTTACATGTTGAACACAAATACCTGTACTTTCTACTTCTTACATGTTGAACCCAAATACCTGTACTTTCTACTTCTTACATGTTGAACTCAAATACCTGTACTTTCTACTTCTTACATGTTGAACACAAATACCTGTACTTTCTACTTCTTACATGTTGAACTCAAATACCTGTACTTTCTACTTCTTACATGTTGAACACAAATACCTGTACTTTCTACTTCTTACATGTTGAACCCAAATACCTGTACTTTCTACTTCTCACATGTTGAACACAAATACCTGTACTTTCTACTTCTTACATGTTGAACACAAATACCTGTACTTTCTACTTCTTACATGTTGAACTCAAATACCTGTACTTTCTACTTCTTACACGTTGAACACAAATACCTGTACTTTCTACTTCTTACATGTTGAACTCAAATACCTGTACTTTCTACTTCTTACATGTTGAACTCAAATACCTGTACTTTCTACTTCTTACATGTTGAACACAAATACCTGTACTTTCTACTTCTTACATGTTGAACTCAAATACCTGTACTTTCTACTTCTTACATGTTGAACACAAATACCTGTACTTTCTACTTCTTACATGTTGAACTCAAATACCTGTACTTTCTACTTCTTACATGTTGAACCCAAATACCTGTACTTTCTACTTCTTACATGTTGAACACAAATACCTGTACTTTCTACTTCTTACATGTTGAACTCAAATACCTGTACTTTCTACTTCTTACATGTTGAACACAAATACCTGTACTTTCTACTTCTTACATGTTGAACTCAAATACCTGTACTTTCTACTTCTTACATGTTGAACCCAAATACCTGTACTTTCTACTTCTTACATGTTGAACACAAATACCTGTACTTTCTACTTCTTACATGTTGAACACAAATACCTGTACTTTCTACTTCTCACATGTTGAACACAAATACTTGTACTTTCTACTTCTTACATGTTGAACACAAATACCTGTACTTTCTACTTCTTACATGTTGAACACAAATACCTGTACTTTCTACTTCTTACATGTTGAACTCAAATACCTCTACTTTCTACTTCTTACATGTTGAACACAAATACCTGTACTTTCTACTTCTTACATGTTGAACACAAATACCTGTACTTTCTACTTCTTACATGTTGAACTCAAATACCTGTACTTTCTACTTCTTACATGTTGAACTCAAATACCTGTACTTTCTACTTCTTACATGTTGAACACAAATACCTGTACTTTCTACTTCTTACATGTTGAACTCAAATACCTGTACTTTCTACTTCTTACATGTTGAACACAAATACCTGTACTTTCTACTTCTTACATGTTGAACACAAATACCTGTACTTTCTACTTCTTACATGTTGAACACAAATACCTGTACTTTCTACTTCTTACATGTTGAACTCAAATACCTGTACTTTCTACTTCTTACATGTTGAACACAAATAGCTGTACTTTCTACTTCTTACATGTTGAACTCAAATACCTGTACTTTCTACTTCTTACATGTTGAACACAAATACCTGTACTTTCTACTTCTTACATGTTGAACACAAATACCTGTACTTTCTACTTCTTACATGTTGAACACAAATACCTGTACTTTCTACTTCTTACATGTTGAACTCAAATACCTGTACTTTCTACTTCTTACATGTTGAACACAAATACCTGTACTTTCTACTTCTTACATGTTGAACACAAATACCTGTACTTTCTACTTCTTACATGTTGAACACAAATACCTGTACTTTCTACTTACATGTTGAACACAAATACCTGTACTTTCTACTTCTTACATGTTGAACACAAATACCTGTACTTTCTACTTCTTACATGTTGAACACAAATACCTGTACTTTCTACTTCTTACATGTTGAACACAAATACCTGTACTTTCTACTTCTTACATGTTGAACTCAAATACCTGTACTTTCTACTTCTTACATGTTGAACTCAAATACCTGTACTTTCTACTTCTTACATGTTGAACACAAATACCTGTACTTTCTACTTCTTACATGTGAACACAAATACCTGTACTTTCTACTTCTTACATGTTGAACTCAAATACCTGTACTTTCTACTTCTTACATGTTGAACTCAAATACCTGTACTTTCTACTTCTTACATGTTGAACTCAAATACCTGTACTTTCTACTTCTTACATGTTGAACTCAAATACCTGTACTTTCTACTTCTTACATGTTGAACTCAAATACCTGTACTTTCTACTTCTTACATGTTGAACTCAAATACCTGTACTTTCTACTTCTCACATGTTGAACTCAAATACCTGTACTTTCTACTTCTTACATGTTGAACCCAAATACCTGTACTTTCTACTTCTCTCATTTTCCAAACAGCTGGTTCCTTTAGTCTGAATGTGTGTTTGATGCGTGATCATTATTCTTTAGAGTCATTGCGTGCCTATTGATTTGAACACGATCCGTGTATCCATCATTTCCTGGTCTTCTCTAAAGAAGAGGGACCAATGGAAACGTTGTCATGTTGCCGTTGTTCAGCATGGAAACATTCATTAGCTAACAATGACATTATCGTCATTATTGTCATTTATGTTTGTGGATATTATTCTGTTACATTTTTTTTGGTTATAGTTTTGTATTTTATTAATGTTATATATACAACAGGGGATGTTGGAAATGATTTAAATGTAGGAACTCATGGATTTAAAATAAAGGCAAATAATCAGCATGCAGAGTAAAGGGTCAATTAAAGTAATTACATACAATGTGAACGGTCTGGGAAACCCAATTAAAAGGAATAAAGTCATGTCAAAATTAAAAAGAGATGGAGTTGAAATAGCCCTCCTTCAGGAGACTCATCTAACAGAACAGGAACACCAAAAACTTAAAAAGTGGAACTTCAGTTCATATTCATCCTCATACAGAAAGGGATCCAGGAGGGGCGTAACAATCTTAATCTCCAGTAAATTAAACTTTGAATGCACATGTGAAAAAAAGGACAAAGATGGGAGATATGTACTGATTCGGGGAAATTTGGAGGGTACTTTAGTTACCCTCCTGAATGTATATGCCCCCCCGGGATCTGAATGGTCATTTTACAAACACATTTTTGAAATAATAACATTGGAGGCCCAAGGAATTCTAATTTGTGGGGGAGATTTCAATGTTAGACTTAACCCAACTTTAGATACATCAAAACCCCTTCCCTCAGGAGGGAAAAAAATCACCAAGAACATTACATTGATCTTGGGAGACCTAGGGCTCTCAGATATATGGCGAGACCTAAATCCGTCTACGAAAGATTTTACCTTTTACTCACACCCACACTCAGTATATTCAAGGCTCGATTATCTGTTTATGTATCAGAAAGATTTTTACAGGGTCCAAAATTGCAGTATAGGGACCATGGACTTATCAGACCATGCCCCGGTCTCCATGGCACTAAATCTAGGACTAGAAAGGAAAAGCACAATCTGGAGATTGAACACAGGAATTCTTAACCAAATTAGGCCTCAAATCAGGACCGATATAAAAGATTATCTGAACGACAATGACAATGGAGAAGTGTCCCCAATAATCTTGTGGGATGCATGTAAAGCTGTCCTAAGAGGAAAAATAATTGGCTATTCCTCAAACATAAATAAGCAAAGAAAAGAGAAAACAAATCAGCTTCAAACAGAACTAAAACATCTAGAAAATATACATAAGAAAACCCTAAATACAAAAACTAAAATGGAAATAGATAAAAAAAGAACGAACTCCATGAAATCCTCTCTAACGACATTAAAAATAAAATGATCTTTCTAAAACAAAGTTACTATGAGGTAGGAGGTAAATCAGCAAAACTATTGGCTTACAAACTAAAAAACAACAGGTAGAAAACACAATTTACAAAATAAAGACCCTGAAACAAGTATTATACATAGTAATCTAAAAGACATACAACAAACGTTTGTCTGTTTCTATAAAAACCTATACACACAGCCTAAAATAGATAAAACCAACATCAGGAGTTTCCTTGACTTGATCACTTTTCCTAAAGTGAGGGATGAGCAAAATCACAATTTAATTAGAGAAATTACGGGAAAAGAAATCGAAAAGGCAATCGCTGATTTAAAACCCAATAAAGCCCCAGGCCCAGATGGTTTCCCTTCTGAATGGTACAGGGAAATGATGGATCTACTGATCCCAACAATGAGGGATGCTTTTAACCACGTGCTTCAGACAGGTATAGCTCCCCCCTCATGGGGCGAAGCAGTAATCTCCCTGATACCAAAGGAAGGGAAAGACAAATGTGACTGTGGAAGTTATCGTCCAATAAGTGTGCTAAATCAAGACTATAAGATCTTTACCCACATTTTGGCAAAAAGACTCGAAGAAATCCTCCCTCGGATAATAAATCTAGATCAGACAGGATTTATCAAACAACGGCAAACTCAAGATAATATCCGCAGAACTCTACATATAGTTGAACATATATCCAAAAACAAACTCCAGGCAGTACTTTTGAGCCTTGATGCAGAAAAAGCCTTCGATCGAGTTAATTGGAAATTCCTATACCAAGTTCTTGAAAAGTTTGGCTTTCACAAGACATTTATTAATACTGTTCAAGCATTGTACGACAACCCTTATGCAAGAATAAAAATAAATGGAGCCATATCAAATTCTTTCAACCTTGAGAGAGGGACACGACAGGGATGTCCAATTAGCCCTCTGTTATTCGCAATTTATATCGAAGCTCTGAGCTTGGGGGTTACTCAAAATAACAATATTACCGGCATAAAAGTATATGGCCAGGAACATAAATTATCATTATTTGCTGATGATATATTAATATACCTGTCAAACCCAGATGAATCATTCTTGAGTTTACTGACCTTTTTGGATACTTATAGTTCTGTCTCAGGGTACAAACTCAATATAACAAAAACCCAAATACTGAGCTTTAATTACAAGCCAAGCCAACATATAAACTCGACCATTGTTCTTAATTGGGAACTGGACCACTTAAAATATCTGGGAGTAAACATCTCTAAAGATTCAGAGGACTTGTATACACTAAATTTCAACCCTCTAAATCAGAAAATAAAAGAAGACATAAATAGATGGAACTTGATCCCAGTGCTGAGCTTTGAATCTCGAATAGAATCAGTGAAAATGAACATCCTACCTAGACTTTTATACCTTTTCCAGAATCTACCAATTGAAATCACAGACAAGCAGTTTAACGAATGGGATAAAACCATATCAAGGTACATTTGGCAAGGGAAGAAACCAAGGATTAGATTCTGTACTCTTCAACTAGCAAAAAACAAGGGAGGAGTAGCGCTCCCCTGCTTGAAGGACTACTATATATCAGCCCAATTAAGAAGCTTGTTCTGCTGGTGCAAGCCAGACTACAGAGCTAGATGGAAAGAAATTGAGAATAATGTATCAGGAGAAGTACCAATCGAGGCAAGGTTAGGGGATAAAAAACATATTAAAAACTTACTGGAAAAAGATAACCGCTGGATCAACCTCTCTTTAAAACTATGGCTGAGGGCCATCACCAGGAGTGACTTTCTGGAGGAAATGAAGATATTAAGATGGTGCTCACATGATCTTGATTTCACCCCAAGCAAGCTAGATACAACATTTAAAGGCTGGGCCAAACATGGCCTTACTTCATATTGCACATTTTTCAGCAAAGGAACTATGTTTGATTTTCAAACATTAAAAAAACGATATGGGTTGAATAACGGTGATTTTTTTAGATTTCTACAGGTACGCCATTACTTAAATAGTTCCCTGTCAGACAGCCAGAAGGCCCTTGAAAACCCTTTATTAATAGTTTTCACCAGTGCATACACATCAGACACAGGGATGAAAGTAATCTCCAAACTTTACCAAGCTCTTCAAGATATTAAAAAGGAAAATACTTTCTATATAAAACACAAATGGGAAAACGAAACAAAAAAAACCATCCCTGACGAAGTTTGGACAAGCTACTGTACTTTTCAATGGAAGATCTCTAGCTCAGGCACCTACAGAATGTTTAGTTGGAAGATGCTGAGCAGGTATTTTTTCAGCCCTGCCCAGTCATCACATCAGCTAGGGCCCCCCAGATGCTGGAGGAAATGTGGTTCTCAGTTAGCACATCACTACCATTTGTTTTGGACTTGCCCTTTAATAGTAACTTTTTGGCAAAAGATCCATGTAGAAATTGAAATAATACTACAGGAAAAAATCCCATTAAACTGGGATGAATTTCTATTTGGGCTCGTACATTCAATCCCCTCAAACTTAAAAACAAAACAATTATTTGGAATTCTTACTGTTGCAGCAAAAAAAGCAATAACTAGAAAATGGCTCAAAGCAGACATCCCCTCTCTTGACAACTGGTATGACAAAATCCATGAAATCTATATCATGGAAAGAATCACATTCTCAATGAGGCTACAGGAAAACACATTTGAGGAAATATGGAAAAAGTGGAGAATTTACATATCCCAAAGACGACCATCCCTTGTTTGACTGTTCCTATACACCGACTGAATGTATATAGATGTGTATGTATGGCCACATGTATGTGTGTGTGTATTGTATGCATATATGCATGTTGATATGAATGCATATGTACATGTGTAGACATTTGCTATTTCAAACAACCCCTGTGTACTTTTTCGTTTTTATTTTATTTTGACTAATTTTGTTTGCTATTTCATTTGTCACTTTTGGGTCTCTAAAAACATATGATTTGAAAAACTGTACTTGTATTATAAAATAATGTGACCCCAAATAAATAAAGAATTAAAAAAAAAAAAAAATAATATAAAGGGAGGTCAGGTACTCTTTAAAGCAGCTGCTAGTTATGGGTACTTTTTACTCGAAGCCCATACTTCTTTACTTATACTTGGGTAAAGAAGTTTAGTCAGTACTTCTACTTTCACCAGAGTATTTTTAAACACGAGTATCTGTACTTGAGGAAAGGATGTGTGTACTTTTGCCATCTCTGCAGGAAGCGGCACACATTTTACACCAAGCACAAGTTTCTCGAAGTAGGCAGTTGTCATTTATTTTTTTACAAATGGTGCCAATTTATTTTGTTGAAGAGAGCTCTTTAAAACAAGATGTCCAGCCCTCAGCCCGTTGATAGGAAAAGTGATGCGCTGGATAAATAGTGGTGATGGATGGAGGAAAATGACAGGTGTAGGCCAGTGATTGATGGCTGAGGAGACACCGTGCTGACTGACTGAGTGAGGGAAGGAAATCATGTAAAATACAAATTTGTAATGTGCAGACCTAAGCTATTTCCTCAGTTGAAAGTGGTTCCAACAAAACTGTTCAAAGGGAAATATCTGGATTATTCAGAGCAACAGGGGCAATGTTTCTAGAAAGAAAATGCTGCTTCTGATTTTCTATTGCTGTGAGCACCACTCACACTGTATTTTAATTTTAAATCTCGGGGGCAAATATCTACAAACCTGGATACATAAAACCCAAATTATCTGCTGAGCTAGAAACCCCTAAAGAGGAAATATGGTGCTTTTATGTCCTTGAACACAACCTAGCTAGCCAGAGGGAGCACAATTGAGTAATAGACTAAAAGACAGCAGAAGGCTCAACATTACTCTCTACATAGTTTTACTACTGATGCAGAAAATGTACAGATATATGCATGTTTAGTTGCGCTGGCATATAGAATAAAATGATTTATCTTTAAAATAAAGTATAATGGGCTTTTGAACGACTTGCCTGAGGAGGAGAAACCTGTCAGCTCTTTTCAAGTCATTTTTAAAAACTCACTTTTTTTGGAATCGCTCCGTTATTTTATCTTAATATTTTCTATCTGTTTTACTCTGTGTTAAGATGCTGTTGTTTAATTCATTTTCTCTCTGAGTATTTTTTTACCGGTGTTCTGTTTTATGTGAAAGCGCTTTGTAACTGTGTTTTGAAACAATATAAATACAGTTTAATATTATTATTGTTATTTTAAAAGTCCACACAGACAATAGAGACAGACTTTTTCCCCAAATGATGTACTTTGGATATGAACAGTTCACTTTATATTCCACCTACATTGGAATATATATGAAGAAATTAATAAAGTTGCATATTTCTAATAGAATACATAAGAACATTTCATTAAAATGCTAAGTGCATCACCATTTGATGATTGATAGGAGCTGAAACATCAACTACGATTCCCAACAGTTGAATCTCAGATAAAAATACTCGTTAAAAATCTCAATGCATTAAATATTCAACACACACTACTATCGCATGGAGGGCTTGTCTAATGAAAGCACTGAAACACGCTCATGCTCAGGCGGAAAGGTAGTGTTGATGTCCAGATGGTTTGAAAAAAACACTTTTAGATGTGATAAAAGACAATCTCAGCCAGATGTGACCTACTGACCCTCGACGCAGTTGGTGGAGTAGAAACAGATGTTGCGGGTTTCCAGAGGATTGTCATGTGTGAACTCTGGGGAGCGAGTCTGAGGCTCCGACTCTCCCGTCAGAGACGAGTTGTCCACCTTCAGAGGGAGAGGAAACAAGGAGTGTGTTAGTGAGTGAGACTGAGGGAGGGAAACAGGAGAGAGTGACAAGGTGAGAAGGACGACAGCAGCACTCATCAACAACAAGCGCAACAAGTCGAAGCAAGTCCAAACGCTTTTCTGTTGTCTTTGTTATTTTCCTCACGTTCCTCTATAGGTGAAGAAATGCATTCAATTGATCGTCACAGTCTTATTATACAGCCTCGAAGTCCAGTGGGATGAACTCACGCTGGAAAGTCGACATGTTGAGACACATTTTTATACTACAGGGAGTACTATATGAAAAATGAAAGCTAACCTTAACAATGTAAAATGAATATAAAATGACAGCTGCATGGCTAGTGTGGGGAGTTCATATTCAGAGAAAAGAATTTTCTAGATTAAAGTCACACATGAAAACATTTGAATATTTCCTGAGATTAAAGTGAAAAAAAAATTGAAAAGAAAGGTTTTGTGGAGTTTTTTTGTGAATAGCATCAGAAAGATGTAAGCTGTGGGCGGGAAATGTCAACAACATGCTGAGTACATAAAACACTTTCAAAAGTCTCCGTCATATGTCAAGAAATATGAGAATGTCAAGCTGGGAAACAAAAGTAGCCACTTTCAGGTTGAAACGTTGGGTTTTGAGTGAAATATGTCAGCAAGGGTTTAGCTTGAATTTAAAATGTGCAAAAGTATCCAACATTATTTTTTATTTATTTAACCAGATAAAAGCATTGAGATAAAATCTCATTTTCAATGCTGACCTGACCAAGAAGGCAGCAACGTTACACAAAACACAAACATATAAAATACAGAGAACATAACTAAGAAAACAAAAGACGAAAAAGCAGTCACTACATTGAGCACATTAGGACAGTAAGAAACGACTTATTACTGCAAGAGCAGCTGGTGGTAAGGACCTCAGACAAGTTCAACTTAAAACATGCTATTGAGACAAGTGCCCTCAGTTTGAGGCTTGATTGAAGGTCATTCCAAGACCAAGGACCATAATAAAAAAGCCTCAGTCCGCACAGCAGGAACCTGGACCTGTATCCAGGCACTGGATCTGAGGTTGTAAGAGTTACAAACTGGAGAAAATCTGGCACATAGAGTGGAAGCTTACCTAAAATGGCTTTATACATTAATAAAAAACAATTATAATAATAATCCTTAAAAGTTTGTTGATTAAGATGACATTCCCATAATCATGAGCTTTGTTTTTGTGCTAATTAGCAAACGCTATTATGCTAAAAACCAGTGCTGAACGAAGTACTTGCGTAAAATCTTACATAGAAGTAAAATGACAAAAACATTTGCAAGAAGATATACTTTAGCAAAAGTACTAGTGTACGTAATATCCCATTTCAGATTAATATATATATATATTACATTAGAATTTGACATCTGATGCGTTAATGTATTTATAAAGGCTGGTGAATCTGGAGCTAATTTTAATACCGCTGCTGGATATCTTAACCTACAATTATATATATTATAATGTATGTATTAGTTTATATGTATTTTTTATAAACTACATTTTGGAATTTGTAAAATAACTAGTAACTAAAGCAGTCTGATAGTTAGATTAGTTCAGTCTAGTGGAGTAAGAAGTTTAATTTTGGCTTTAATAATGTATTGAATAAATATAATATAGCATACAATGGAAATACTAAGGTAAAGTACCTCAATATCATAGTACTTGAGTACATTTACTTCATTACATTACACCACTGGCTCTAACACTAACTTAAGATGATGACAACAAAAAAAGACTGATTCGAATTAAAATAGATTCAATAATATTCAAATAATAATAATAATATTATAATAATAATATTCCACATTGAAGTCCCTCTGCCCTCCCTACAGGCCGATCACGCAGACTGCGTGGGGCCTCATCTTGAGGAGGGTGCCTCAACTGAGTCGAAAATGCGGCGCACCTATTAGTGTGGCGCGGCACACCCCCCTGTATGTACCCCCCGATGCTCGCAAAACAGAGGGCCTCATCATATAACTTTGCGTGGGGCCTCATGTTGGCCAGGGACGGCCCTGAAGGCGCCTTAAATCAAATGTGTTAGAGCCAGTATTTTGATTTGATAAGAAAGGCCACCTAATTGTGACGTCTGTAGTCAACTTCCCACGGCGCCTGCTCTAAAGTGAAAGTGATGGGCAACCGGCTAGAAAGACGCCGTCGAGGAACCGTTTTTAACCGTTAAACTACCCTTTAAGTTATTAAGTTATATGAGCCTTATCAAGAAGAAAGAATGCCTAAGTTGTTTGTTATTTAATTTGAGTTTTGCTTATTTGTTTTGAATATTGTAAAGGCCTCTTTTCTTTGTTGCACATGTAGAAGTTTGTTATTCAACACATCTCTTAATACCATCCAAACCATCAGAGGCCAAGCAACTCTTCAAACTGTAAGTAACACACATATAAAGGAAGAAAACAAGTTCAAACATGTCTGTTTAAGGCGTCTAGTGGCTTGATAGATAAACAAGGAAGGAAGCCACGACAAAATGTATTATTATTATTATTATATTGAAAGCAGGTGTAAAATAGCAAGTCAGTGGAATCCCACTGAGACCTCCAGTGCCCCTCCCCCTACCTTGCACCCGCTGGAGGAGACCACTCGAAGGTCAGCCGGGATGCGGTCTCCTCCTTTGATCTCCACCAGATCTCCTCGCACCACAAACTCAGCATTGATCTGCATCTTCTCCCCCTCACGGATCACCAACGCTTGCTGGCATGGAGAAAAAAGGGAAGAGAGGGGAGAGGGAGGGTGCGAACAGAGAGAGGATTTAGTCAGAGGAAAGGAAGAGCCGGAGGGTGCAGAGGTATACGAGAAAGGAAGAGATAGCGGGAGTGAAAAAGCAGGAGGAAAAAGACAGGTAGTCGGAAAGCAGACAAGAGAGTGGAGTGAAAAAGCCTAAATAGATTAAAGTATTAGGTAATCGAAGTGCTTAGGGGGGGAAACGCGAGGGGAGTTTTTATGCAAACACATTCACAATTCAAAGTTGGCTCAAACATTTATTCTTCCTTTGTGCAAGCTTATTAGGTTTCCACTCAAGTGAGGGTGTAAGCTCTACTTGGGGGACAGCTTATTGATTCTGAAAGCTGTGAGAGTACACCAAACAACTCAACTTACCTGTGGCACCATTTTCTTGAAGGAGTCCATGATCCGGGAGCTCTTGGCCTCTTGGAAGTAGGAGAAACAGCCGGTGATGATGACCACGGCTGACAGCACCACGCCCAGGTACAGCTGAATGGGGCAAAGCAGGTGAGGTGTCATTATCCACTTAGTTAGGTTCATGTTAGGCTTTTTTAGGCAGAGGAAAAAGGGGATTTACAAACCGCAAAAAGGTTTTAAAACAGCAAAACCTTAAAGGCTGAGAGTTAAGAGCAAGACAATCTCAGAGTTAGATTTAAAAGGAAAAGCCACCTTAAAGCTGGATTATCGTGTACTATTCCTGTCCTTTTGGATGATTCAATGTTAGTCTACATGAAAGTCTGTCTTGCAAACCCAGAAAACCTAAACAAGAGACTCTGATCTGCGAGGCCACCAACACCCCTTTTCCATCAAAGTGATTACATTTCCAGTTCGGAGCCAGCGTCTGATTTCTAACCAGTTTTTCGTGTTTCCACTGCAGCGATGCCAGATTCACATTATAGGAACCAAAAAACTGCTAAGAACAAGAACCAGATTCATACAATTAAAAGCAAAATGAGCTTTGCGCGATTTAAAGGTCACCTATTATACAAAATACACTGTTTCACGTCTCTTCTACATCAACATGTGTCCCCTCTGTGGAAAGAGACTCTGAAAGTTTCAGGAACAAAGATTCTCTCTCTTTTTGTCCTGATCCATTTCTATAAACACCCGTCTGAAAATGAGCTGATCAGATTTTGGCCACTTTATGATGTCATAACGATGTTTTGGCTTGTGTAACCATTAGCCAATCACCAACCAAGGTAACCCCCCCCCCCCCCCCCCCCCCCCCTTATCACCTGAATCTCCTCCTAGAGCACCATTGTGTTATTTTTAACCAAATGTCTCTCAGAGGGGCGTGGGGAGGGGCTCCTTATTTTCATCTAAAGTAACAGACAGAGAATCAGCACTTTTGAATCAGGGCTGAAACAGAGGGGATTATGGGTAATGCTGCAACGATCTGTTTGGTGTTTTGGAGCCAAACACTTCAGAGACATGTTCTGTACCCTACAGGCCAATCACGCAGGCTGCAGGGGGCCCCGCCCAGAGGGCCTCAGCTGCTGTGCGCAGTTCTCTGTGCACCCACCTCTGACACGCGAGAGTGAGAGTGAGAGGTGACAAGGGGAGCACGTCTGTAACCCGACACCGTTGCAATGAATCGACATCTGACCAATCGCGGCTTTGATACGGCCACTAGTGCAGGTGAAGAGACAGTTTCAGTCCGAGAGGGGAAAAAAACAAAACATGAAGAAGCTGCAATTCATGACATGAAGAAGGCAGTCTCTGCAGAGCATATAGGCTAATGGAGATGCAGTTATTTCCAGCATTCTTTATTTACCATTCATTCAAGTATGTGATGCCTTTTATCTGCTAATGTACAGGAGGAAGAGTGATACACTGTCTGTCTAGTTGGCTTACATAACAGTTAAAGTTTACAGCCTAAAAAACATGGAGCATTTTTTCCCCTTTTATTCATTTTTATGACAATTTGCACATTTCATGGTGACGCTCAGCCTCTCCCCTTAACTCCTAACAGTCATCGTCATGTCAACCACAACACAGAGAAATACTGATAGAAATGTGTGTGTAGTTGTTGATACATTGCTGACAGAGGGAACTAGGAATACAGATTTAAGAAGTATCAGTTTTTGAGCATGTCATAAGCATGTTTTGTCTTGACTATATTACAACTATATTATAATAAAACAATATAGTATTTATATTATTGAATTGATTATGATTATTATTAGTAGAAGTAGTTTATTTGCATTAATTATATTTTAATCTTTTAGAGGCTAGTATTTGGCAGGAAATGCAGACGTATTCACCTGTAAACGCATACTGAACGACATACATGCACATTCACCATGTACCTCACTGTATAACAAAGTAACTGTTGATAATAATAATAAACAGGAATTATATTTGCAAAGTAGCCTACTTTGTTTTAAAAAAAAATTTGTTCACTCCTGTCGGTTGGGGGGGGGGGGGGGGGGGCTCATCTCACAATGTCGCTTGGGGCCCCAAGTTGGCCAGGGGCGGCCCTGCCTGTAATATTATGATGAAAAACAGTATAATAGGGAACCTTTAAATGGTGACGTAATGACGAGGCACTATTTGGTTTTCTGGGCGGTGGGAAACAAAACCAGTTCGCACTTAGAACTAAATGAGAACCAAACGAGCACCAGTATGGCGCTAGAACTGATTCTCAGTGGAAAAGGGGTACAAGAGATGTTTAATCTGAACTGGAGCCTGGCTGACTTATTTTGGTCCTTTTTTTATTTGTACTTCCTATGAATATTTTCCTTTTCACCAAGCTGTGATAGGTTGAGCTCTTGGCTGACGCAAACTAGACAGCCAGGTTTTATTTTGGATGAAAGCGTCTGCCAGCTGCTCTGTACTGTATGTCCCGAACTCCTGGAAAATAAAATTCTTTAAAAGCCCTGAAAGGTTTCCCTTTCTTTTGAAGGTGCTGCTTTCATTTGACAGCAACAGACCGTTTTGCTTTTTTACACTTGAATGCGTGTTTTTATGGCTTTTTTAGGGTAACGGTGCAAAATGTTCTGAACCAGGAAATACATTTGTATCCTCAGAAAATCTGTGTTTACAACATTTTCCACTCTCATGGTGGTTTCGTCTTCACAGGTTTCTTTTTGCAGATTTGAGCTCTTTTGCTTGCTTCTCCAATTGGGAGAGACTTGTTCTTATTCACCAGTTTTACACAAAGACAACATCTGTCAAGGCAGGTGACACATTTGAATGTACTAAAGTTTAATGGATTTAAATAATAAATCCTGAATTTCCAGACACATGAATATTAAAATATGTTGTGTAAACTGAGCAGCACTTTTAGAAAACCTGGGGATAATAAACCTTTTTTTTTCTCACACTGAAGACAATTCCTCAATAGATACATCAAATAATGTTAAAAATGGGTTTAAGTGAGAACAAAGCGATGTGTGAAGTCCTGTTAGGGCGGGTTTTATTCTTAAATAACTGCTTGTACATTATGCAAAGGCTCAAAGTGCCAAATCTGCAGGCTTTTGAAGTCGCAGAGCATCCAGCTGTAGGGAGATTACACTTATCACGTGTGTTCATGCGCGTGTCTATCTGTACAGTATGTTATTGTATATTATGCAAGGGTTTAATGCTGTCTGGGGTTTGGAGAACGCCGAATGATGATTGCGTAATAACTCAGAGTCATAAAGTGCAGTATATGGATGGCTGCGTGGCTCCATTTGCACAGCGGGTGGTCTGAGCATTTATCGCTGCTAATGCCAGTGACGGCGGATGATTTTACGTCACATTCTCCGAGGCGGGCTCTATGTCTTTGTGTACTTGTAATTCTCTACTTACGAGGATCAAATAGTGGCGCGCTTTAATGTGTTTTTTTGTTTTCGTTGCTTTTCAATTTTAACGCTATTCCTTTTCGTCCTGCTTTACTATATTTTGTATTTCCTTTCGGGATGCTTGCTGTGTGTTGGTAAATGTGACCTAATTGTGTTGCCATTTTGGCAAGGACTCTCGGGAAGGAGATTTAGATGTCAAGAGGACATTCTGATTAACTAAAGGTCAGAATAAATAATCTCCCCACAAGAAGATAAACCATAAGGAAATCACCAAAATGAAGTATTTAACACCTTCTGGTCCCTGGTGGAAGGTTAACGATTCGGTTTAAGGATGCCAAATGTGTGTTTTGTTAAATGTGCATGCTTTAAAATCATTTTATAATATCATGTCTTGATTTTTGGTGGAACTAAAATGTTATTGACAGATGGTATGATCATATTGAGCTATCATTTGCAAAAATAGCAACTGAGCTATTTAGGGTTTGTTTAACTTGGAGGATAAATCTTTCTCAGAATACATTTTTATGCAGCCAATACCAATATTACACAAGCTGCAGTATAAACCTTTATTGAGGGACATGCTTGGCTGAAACTCTCCATAACTGTTAAATGCAATTCAGAAATATGTATGAACATTATGATATATTATTCAACATGCAGGGGAAAAGCTTAATGTTGAAGATGCTGCTTCAGAGGGAAATAGCTTTGGAGAAAATGAAATATTCCTTGATTGAGAATATCTATATTTTTTCCTGGATATGCCTAAAACACAACCCTGGAACCGACCATGACTGATTTCAGTAACTTCAATCAATAACTAGATTCAGAAGACATGGATATAAAAGGTTAGCTTTACCTAGAAGAAGAGTTTGGTTGGATGTAATGCAGAACGTCGCATTTGTACGTCAATTCAATCAGTAATGTGTGATTTTTGCATATGTTTACCATATCGTAATGTATATTTTGAGGTTGAAAATATAATATTTTGAGTATTTTGGTAAGTGACCGGACAAAATCCCTCAAATTAACAAAACCATACAATCATTTAAGCGTGGATATGTCCATGTTTATGTCTCTATTTCTGTCTCCTGTACCTGTTTTATACCTGCAGCTGTCTTTGCCCATGTACCTGCATCTCTGTGTGCCTGTGAGTGATTAATATGTGAGGTGTGTGCTCGTACATGTGTGCATGTTTTACAAGCAGTTTCTCACGTTGTCATTGACCGCCTCGTCCTCTGTGGCCACCTGGATGGAGTAGGCCAGGAAGCAGAGGATGGCACCGATCCAGAGCAGGATGGAGAAGCCGCCAAAGAGCTGACGGCAGAACTTGACCCACTCGGGGGTGGTGGGCGCGGGGGTCAGGGCGTTCGGACCGTCCCTTTCCAGAACCTCCAGGGCTTTGGCGTGGGTCAGGCCCTGAGGGAGAGCAATTTTTAAGAATGAGTCTTTTGCATCTGTTAGAAAAATATCACTCGTCACCGGCTTGAGCTTCAATCTCAGGATCCATGTTTTTATTATCCTCTCAAGAATGGAAGTAGTCATCACATATAGAGCATTTGGTACAACTAGTTCCTGAGCAGTGTCCTTCACATGCTGATATACAAGAGAGGGAGTTACACAGTCACAAGATGCAGAATACCGGTTCAAACCAGTATTCAATGTTTAGTTTTAGATTAGCTAAGGATAGAGGTTGTCGTTTTTTTTTCTCATACTGATATTCTGAACAATCTGTGCTGTTGTATTTGCTGTAAAGTGTCTCTACTGTAGGCTATTTTATTATATGTACAGCACTTTGGCTCGACCATAAATTGTTTATAAATGTGCTATATAAATAAAACTTGATTTGATTTGATTTGCATAAGCAATAGACATGAGTCATATGTCTCTCTCCATAGAGGCTGAATCATCATGTTAATCACATAGCTATCATATGCCTAAAACAGTCCTGATGCTCTTCTAGGTAATCAAACATCCTGTTACGTACACAGCTACGTAGGGCTTTTGTTATCATGTGTACTCTGATATTAGAAGAGTTCATTCATTATTTTCCCAACAGCTAGGAATCTTATTACAACACACAACGACCCCATTTTCACCATTTGACTGCTACAGTTGCAAAACATAAAGTATTCCTGCTTGGCCTATTCAACACTACGGGTATAATAAACTGGGAGAATCTTCTTACTAAGGTTAAGGCAACAAAACTGCTGGATTTATTGATATTTTCATCAGTTAATTCCTAATAGTGTCATGTTCAATTCATGCATGTATTTGAAGAACATTTAGCTAGATACAATGTCAAAAAACACAGAAATTGGCTATTTTTTCCAGAGGTTAAGCAAGTTTCCTTTGGCATTTTTAAAGCTTGTGATGTTTTTGAGCACCCAAGGTTTCATATTTTTGTCAACACTAATCTCAAAAAGATAAAATCAGTTTCACTTCAGCTGCAATGTCAAACTTAAGGTACGGAGCAAATGTGTTTACGGCATAAAAAATTGTGTGATGTATTCGATTCTGTCATCAAATTCGTTGCATCAAAGTGTGTATGTCTGTGTGCGTCTGTGTGATTGGGGGATTAAAGATGAATGAGGCTCAAGGTGAGCTGAGGACGCTGCTGTGGATCAAACTTGACCAAAGAAATGTTTGGTCTCAGTTTGGATGTTGCTTACACGCACCGACACACACAGATCACATCTCTGTGGGCAGTATTGTCGTGTGTGTGTGTGTGTGTGTGTGTGTGTGTGTGTGTGTGTGCGTGCGTGCGTGCGTGCGTGTGTGTGTGTGTGTGTGTGTGTGTGTGTGTGTGTGTGTGTGTGTGTGTGTGTGTGTGTTTTGTGCATGTGTAAATGAGATTGTTTGTGTTACCCGTGTGAGGTCCACTCCATAGCGTTTTCCCAAATCCTCCAAAGTGAGTTTGTGGTCGTCCTGTAGGCAGAAAATAATCTGTTTTAATCTGTTCTTCAGGGGAACAGAAACACAGAATATAATCTATAATGGTAATTGGCCAGTAACATTGTTTTCTAAGGTAATTTGTCAATGACATAAAATAAATGGGAAACTGTACATATAATTCTACGGCAAAATATTCAACGTTTTGCTTTGAGCGCATGGCTGCAGCTGTAAAGGGAATTATTAATAACAAGCCAGGGTCATATAGATCGGGAGGACATAGCACTGATCCATTACACATCTCTATATCACTGAGATAAAATACTTTATTCTATAGCTGACATGGATCCAGGGAATATATATACATTATTTATTTCCTATGACAGATGGTCAAGAGGTCAACCAGTGAGGTGCAGTTAGTTTGTTCTCCAGTTGTAAAAACTTGACCACTCGAAAACTGAAAAATACTGCCTGATGGAATAAGTCACCCCATGAAGCATTTGTATATCAACTCATCAAGTTTCTTTGAATTTGTGAAGAGATACTTTCTTTTTCTCTAATGCCTCGAAAATAATCAAAAATCAGAGGCAAGTCTTAAAGAATTTAAGTGTATGGGTGTTTGCATTTAACAACAACAAAACTGTATCTAAACAACTTTAACTTCTGCATTATAATCCAAGTTGTGTGCTCACTTATATTACCCAAAAACATGCATTTTCACTCAACCTTTCTAATAATAACACGTATTCATAATCAGTACCCAAAAGCACGATTAGCACACCTGTGCAAGTGTGATTGTTTTTTTTACACAAGGTGAGTAATTCATACACCAATTGTTAATTTCAAGGGAAAGTATTCCTTAAACATTGTTTTGCAGGTTAATTTTCCTGTTTTCAGGTTTTATTATAATTCTGGCTGCTAGTTCAGTGACCTGAATATTCTGCAACTGATTTCTACCATGGTATGTATCTATTTTATTCTATTACATCTGTGTTTCGCAAATTTACAAAAACGTTAGCCCCTTTTGTTAATTGTGTCTTTTTGCTGTTGTAAAGCTGAACTTGTCTTAATTACCAGATAAATAAATGATTTCTGATTAGTGGCATGTTTGCATTATTATTCCTGCGCAGCATATTGCACCTCGAGATTTCCCCTGTAGCTGAAATGGAGCTTGGTTCTGTAGCCACACAAATTCCTGCTAGCAGCTGTCAGGAAGGTGTCAGTCCCACAGCATGAAGGGCTGCTTTGTCCATTCAAAAATAAGACAGGGAGAAATCCATCAATACAGTCCCCTCGGAGGACCACAACGAAAGTGATTTGGCCACCATCAACGACATGCCCGAGTGTTCACAGATCAGTTCACTGGTTAGGCTTTATTTACACTGTATGCCCTTACACCCAATATTGATCAGCCATTGTCTGATGGTTGTTTAAAGGAACACTGGGGGGAAATGTAGGAAATCACTCAATGAAAGAAGTACATGAAACAGACTGATGAAAGTGGACACTAAAGCCCTGAACAACGCTGGAAGTGTTGACAGCATCCAAGGATTTCTTTCCTCCAATAGGTCAACAGGCCAACTTGATAATTGACAAGAGCTGCTTTATCAGAGATAGTGCGTGCAGCAAAACGTAGACCCAGTTTTCATGGGCATCGCTTGGCTGCGTTCTGACAGCACCTCAAAGGGATACAGCTCTGCACAAGACAAAGACGCTGCTCTACACTGCTGGTGGCCCACAAATTATTCAGCATTTTTCTGAGTACAAAGAAGAGCAGCCAGAGGGTTGGTGGAAGCGATAGAAGAGGACAGGCTGGCTCATCTACAACCGACAACACTAAGCAGGTTGGATTGCCTTTTTGTTTACTGGCCACTGTTTTCATTTTCCCTGTTAAATATCCCGGTGTCTTTGGTGTGACACTATTTGGGAGCAGCGATAGAATCAATCAGTGTGGGGAGGAGCAGTGACAGCTTATTTTCCTTACCAAGGACACCTCCTTCTTCAGCTCATCCAAATCCCTCTCCTTCCTTTTCTTCTTCCCCATATTCTCGGCACCAAACTAGGGAAGGAGGGAGAGAGAGATTACACATTATCCTAAACTTCCACAAAAAAACAAACTGGGTTATTGTGCTTGTAGCCACATTGTGTCTAGCCATTTACTCTCAGCCACGTATTACAAGAGTCAGTGTAAGCACAATAGACTTGTGTGTATGCCGGTTCATTTCAGTCTCCTGGCAATATTGGCAAACCATTCACTGAATATGGAGGAGAAAATATTTTTCTCATAGTGAAAGTTCCCTTATTTGTGTGCCTGAGAGCGAGTGTGTGTGTGTGTGTGTGTGTGTGTGTGTGTGTGTGTGTGTGTGTGTGTGTGTGTGTGTGTGTGTGTGTGTGTGTGTGTGTCATGAACAGTTGGAAGAATGGTGCATCATGGAAATCATCTGCTGCTGTCAGTCTTCTCTTAGCAGCACGTGTGCATGTCAGTGAAGGAGGGATACACACAGAGTGCGAGCGAGAGACACAGTGAAAAAGTAATCAAAAAAAGCCAAAGACGGAGCACAGAGTCGGTGGAGTGCCTGAAATGTGTCTCGCATAGCAATTTCCCCCCCAGTGTGTGTGAGGAAGATTACCAGCCTGTCCCCCCATAAAGCTAAATGGAATGAGCCTGATGGAGAGAATACAAAATTACGTAATTACCCAAATAAACAGCAAGGCGGTAACAAAACTTATTTAGAAGAAAAGCCATCATCCTGAAATTATACTGTCTTTAAAGAAAACAAATAAACAGCAGCAGTCTGAGGAAAATCCAGCGCTGCAGACAGGTTTAGAAATCTCAGTAGTTTTCCATGATGCATATCCAAGCCATATGCTGTTACTGTATATAAGTCACAGTAGGAGCACAGCAACTGAGTCATGCATTACAACAGCTTCAAGAGGAAGCGAAGGTTTGAGAGCGACAAAACAAACAAGCACTTTATGATAGATATTTTTTAATGAAAATCACTTACCCCTTTACCCATGCTGAATATCCAGACGTCGGCAGGTTATAATGTGAAGGACAGCGCTCAGGGGCCACAGCTGAGACCTCTTCCCCCCCCCCACGTGTGGAAGACACTTGTGGCTTTTTTGGGCCTGGCACCCCCTCACCAAATACGCTGTTCCGTTAGTTCTTGCACCCTCCTGTCAGGGTAACCTAAGCCATGCCATTCCTCTCTACATACTCCTATACCATGGCCTCTTTACACCCAAACTCTCACACAGTGGAGGTTTCTCTATGTGTGTGTGTGTGTGTGTGTGTGTGTGTGTGTGTGTGTGTGTGTGTGTTGTGTGTGTGTGTGTGTGTGTGTGTGTGTGTGTGTGTGTGTGTGTGTGTGTGTGTGGTCTAGCATTACTATACTTGTGGGGACCTACATCTGTTTACATAGTCAGTTATAGGTCCCCATAAGGGGAATCATTCATTTTAGGGTGAAGACTTGGTTAGGTTTAGGATTAGGGTAAGGGTACGGTTAAGGGTAAGGGTTAGGCATGTGTTGGTTATGGTTAAGGTTAGGATAAGTCTCCAGGAAATACATGTAAGTCAATGTAATGTCCCCTGAAGTGATGTATACATGGTATATGTGTGTGTGTGTGTGTACCTGCTACATATTCTCCACACCCCCCCACCAACACACATGGTTGCATGGAAAACAATGACCACCAATCAATGCTGTCAACACCAGAAACAAACCCTCGCACTCCACATAACATGCAGTGCAAATGTGATAATGAGGGACATATATTGGCCTTTTAAGATATAAAATAACATTTATATTCAGCTTTTTCTGATACTAAACACAGACTGAATCCTTAGGTCTGTTCTGCATTAAAACAAATCCCGTAAAAATCTGTTGAATCGTTTGTTAATTGATCCTCAAAGATCAGTTGTTTCTTTTGCTTGAATTTAAAGTGACTTGTATAACACCACAATTAGCAACATATTTCTAACAAGGCGGGTCATGAACACTTCGCCCACGCAACAAATGCAGCGAATGATACCGTGTCAAATAAGTAGTCAACCAAATGTCTTCTCACAAGTTGCCAATTACTTAAAGCGTTGACTCTTCCTACATTGCATGCTTTTAATCCTGTATGAGCTGAAACTTTAATGTACTTATGGGCCACTGGCTCCTGTTCAAGGTTTCTTCTACTTTTTCAACCCAGTCTCACGGCATTTCATGTTATAGTCACCAAATTAATTGAATATTGATTCGTGTTCACCAACACGGTTTTTCCATTGTTTTCGTGTCACACAGAACGATTTGAAAAGCAATGTATTTCTATTGGTAGTATGTTTCGTGCCTGCACCACGTCTTTTTGTCCGGTCGGGTCTTGGAAGACCAGAAGCTGTGTGGTTCATACAAACATTTTCTTTCTCAATACCACGATTTTTTTAATTATTTTTAAATTGTATAATGTCAGACTTTTTTTTGCCGTCCGCGAGGAAAAGAAATGGGGCTCAGAGCCTCAGAATACTGAAATCTGTATTTTTCCTTCTAATTTGTTATTATTTACAATCGTGCTATGTGACACGAAAAAAAATGGGAAAATCATGTTGGTGAACACGAATCAATAGATTCATTTCGTGACTATAACAAAAAATGCCGTGAGACTGGGTTGACTTTTTCTACACTAATGGGTGTGGTTATTAAGCTGTCCTTATTACAAAGTGCTTAGCATGTCTGTGGTGAAAAATGTTTCCCATTAACGTTTCTAATAATACAGTATGATAAAACATTTATTTTCAGCTTCATAAAAAAAGATACGTTACTAAATATGTCAATTTTAACCTCAATGGATCAAGAAATAAGAGAAGAAAGCTAAAACTGTGTTAAGCTAATATTCTTGCCTCTAACTTAAAGTGGACCTATCATGCTATATTTGAAATATATATTGTAGGGCCATACCTTAAAACATGTCTGTGAAGTTTTTTTTCAAAATACCAAACAGATCACCCATTGTCGCCATGCCTCATACTGCTCACACCGTTCTTTTGAAACCCTGTTAGAGAAACGCGGATCTTGGGTCCTTAGCTTGAAAAAGAAAGAAAGAAGAGGAGGCGGAGCTAATGCCTGATCAGAATTCTACCGGAGATAAAGTTAAATTCGGTTGTGATAAAACGCCATCCTGTTTAAACCACGTCAAGGATTATTTCTGAAATAGTATGGAGCTCAAATGCTTTTTCTCTTGCAGGTTTATCACAAGGTGAGTTCTTTTTTTATTTCCTGCTTTTTAAAAACACATGTCCTCTTCAGTACAGGTTAGCTCTGAGTGTTAGCGAGGCTTGCTAATGTAAACAAAGACGTCCAAAACACGTCAGGCATTGTTTCCGATAGCAACTTTCTGTGGGTCCGCTGCCGATTTGACGTCAGTTCGGATGTAATCTGTATCCGCTCGTTGTACACCCGTTTTTAAAAGATTTGGGTACGGAGGAAAAGAGAGAGGGTTTTATTTGCTGATGCTGCGTGAGTTCCCCGACGCACCGGGGACACATGTATACAAAATACATCACAAAGTGCATTTTGCATGATAGGTCCCTTTTAACCTACAAAAAAAGCCTATGTCATAAACCTTGATAAAGTCAATTTGCTCAGGTATTTCACTCCGATAGCCTTACTAGTGGGATGTAGCCTAGCAGTAGCTAATGTTAGCTTACTTTCACTAGCCTTCTCTTGAGTATGTGCTTACTTGTGCTACTGTAACAATACATTTTAATGTCATATCATATGTCACATGTGAACATTGTAATGGTATGTGACAAAAGAAATTCTAGCAATTTACCAGAGAGGAACTTTAGAAATTCAGTGCATGTTTACCCGGTAAAAGGACATGTGGCCACAGTGGCTTCTGTTCAACAAAAGCTAAAAACATCTTGCTTTAAAGCCCATTTTTATACGTTTTTGAGATTTTGTCAGATACATTTTTATAAATATGCGTATTTAAGTTATTGCCAAGGCTCATATGAAAAAAAAATGGATGTAACTTTCATGCCTGTGAGATATGGAGCTTGAGCCAGGAGGAAATTAGCTTAGCCTAGCAAGCTCACAGGGAAAACAGCTAGCTTGGCTCTGTCCAAAGTTTTATGAAAACACATGCAGGGGCGGCGGGTACTGTAGGCTAGGGAAGGCTAAGGCTGAAGTCCAATAGTCCATTTAGCTTAGGAACCTTCCTAACCAAGTGAAATGACCCGGAAGTACGTCAGTGGCAGCCATGATAAGTGCCGTTCCAATTCTCCAAATGAAAGGAAAGGAGGTTTCAAACTTCCTTTATAACCTCCTTTAGCTTAGGAACCACTGGACCTCCCCAGAGCCGTATAATAGAATAGTTATGACATCTCCGTTCACTCCAATGGACCACTTTTTTACAGCAATGGCGGATCGTGGAGCCTCTCATTCGTTCCCCGGAAGTTAGCGCCAAGGCTAGCAGAGCTGTGGAGTTGCAGCATAATAACCGTTCGTGACGGACTTTTAAAGGTAAGAAGAAGTTTAAAGATTTATATTGCGGATATTATCAGTACATCTGATTCAAATTAACATGTGTATTAAAGGATGTCAGTGGATTATCCCTAAATCAGTAGATTTAGGGAACGTTTACAGATAACAGATCAAGCTAGGATACCGAAGCAAGTTAGCAACAGACGTTGAACAACCTTTTAATTGTAAATTCCATTCTCTTAATGTCATTTGGTCCAACGTGGTTGAATTAGAGAAGAGGGGCTTCTAAACAGGATTGTATGCGGGGGTGGAGGGAGTTAAATATTAGATAAATATAACTTTGGTGCGTGTAAGAGTGAGTGTTTTTAGCAGAGCCATATTGTGTCCTTGTGATTATGTTGATTATTACCTGCCTGTATAATGTTGCAGCTCAGCTGATTTTGGATTGATGGTAAAGGGAGAGGGACTTAAGTGAGTGTGAAAACACAAGGTAAGTTTAATACTACTGTTTTATATAAGTAAGCATACTAAACATGTATTCTATCACTGTATTATATAAGTAA
The DNA here is from genome assembly GCF_902827175.1 of Gymnodraco acuticeps. NCBI lineage: Eukaryota > Metazoa > Chordata > Actinopteri > Perciformes > Bathydraconidae > Gymnodraco > Gymnodraco acuticeps. The sequence goes on from NW_022992290.1 coordinate 517,988, forward strand.
TCTTGTTAGTAACCTACTGTATGGCAGGTGGAGGGGCAGTGATGTTACAGGTGGAGGAGCAAAACTGCAAGACTGCAAACTCACAAGACAGAGAAATCGAAGTTTGTTCTCCAGAGATGAGGTTGATTTCACTTCAATTTTTTCATATTTTCTAAAGATGTGGAAATGGCACACAAAAAAACTTGAGAGCTGTAACCAAGACAACTGTAACAACATGAGTAGACAGCCACCAAGGTTTTTCAAGTCCCTCTCTTACTCCATTTTGCCAACCTAAACTTCCAGGTACATGACGGGACACCTTGCTTGTTTTTGTTGTTTGCGCTCCTCTGGCAGGTGGAGGGCAGTGATCCCTTCCCTTCTTCCCTCAATCTTTGAGACTAATGTAAGTAGAAGACATGGCACTGTAAATGTTCGAACATTTAAAATATTATACCACTTAAAAATAAGAAATATTACTTTTGTTACTAAGAGTTCATACTTATTATACCTGTGTCACCTTTCACACTATCGCTGTGATCATGAGCTATGGGCTTTGTAGATACAGGTCCCGGGGTGAATCGTGGTGCAGGGGCCCTTCTCTTTTTGACCACAGGGCGATGCACGAAGATGGTGGGTATAGCCTCTGCTCTCAGCCTAGTCTTGCCCTTTTTTGTCTTGACAAACTGGTCTGCATCAAAATGTGCCTGCGGAGTGACTTGAGGTTACTTCACACACAGAACAACTGTGTCTGAATCTTGTCTGCCCACATACATATTCCATAGTGGTTGAATACACAGTGTTAGGAAACACTTTATACTTACTGGACATGTTATACTCATTACATACTGTATATACAATATGACCAAGAATGTGAGACAACTGTATAGAAATTCATATCACATATGTTACTGATGCCATTTGTCATACTTTGTTAAACTCACAAATAATAAAGTTCCATAACTTCAGTTGGGAACAAAGACCACACCTTATCTCCCCAAGGCAATTTCCCATCCAATAGGTGTGATATATAGGTGTGTATAACCCTTTCTCCTGTCTGTTTATCCCTCTTTCAGCACAAGAACCAGAGGGGGATTCAATGGAGCCTGAATACCTGCACTGAGACCCTCACCCTGCACCCTGAGTCTCAACTCTGTGTTTTTCAAGCCTTTCCCTGTTTTTTGTATTAAACAAAACATTAAGCTTTCCCAATGGTGTGGTTTTCGTTTTGTGAAAAAGTGCAAATGCAGTGTTTGTATATAAATCACATATTTTGTTGCTGTTGGTTGTGAAATTGCTCCTGCTTCCTCCGCTCTGTGTCAGTGGGGAAGCCGTACATTCTTACTCCTTTCTCTGAGCGATTGGAGCATCCCCAGGCAGCACAGCAACCATGGTGGCGACTAGGAGGCAGCACAGCACACCAGGACAACACGGAGGAAAAGGCACAGACAAACTGCATGATATGCTATTCAATGTTTATTGAATTCCATGTATTTGCAATGGATGTTCCTAAAACAACACATTTAACATCATCATCATCATGCTGCTGCTGCTAGTCCTTTGATAGTCACCTGTCCTTTCTGAAAGCCATAAAGATGACATTAGTCATTTAGATAATTTGTGTCCTCAATTACCATGGTTACTGAAACTACCATGAATTTAAGAAAATGGTAGACATTAATCTAATCTGAATTTGAAAGCATTACTTTAGATCCCCTCCCTCTAAATATATCAATAAACATTAGAAAGTGATGCTCCTGACTACCATACAAGGTTTAAGAAGATAATATTGGTTTTAAAGAATTCAAAGCTATATATAAACAGCAACAGGCTCTTTAACCAAGGCACTGTTAGCCTAACATGTAAACTCCTTGTTCACACTAATCCTAATATTATCACTTAATATTAGCAAATTCTATTTTATTTTTTAAAACATTGATGTAAATACATACACATATCGATTTGTTGTATACATTTTGCAAATCAAAACCTTTATTCACTAATAATTACCAAAAATCGTAGTTCTATCTCCTGTTATCAATGCATTCACATTGCCCGCCATGAACTTCCGGGGAACGATCCTCTTCTACATGAACCACGTGACGATAACCGTTTTTGGACTTCCGTTGTCGTAACTCTTCTATTATATGGCTCTGGACCTCCCTAACCGAAAGGAGAGGAGAAAATGCTGCCCCACAATGCATTGCAGCCACAGCATTTGACGTCACGCAACAGTCGGCCGTTCACGGACACAAACGATAATGGGAGAAATGACATCATGAAAGTTATGGTGCTTATTAAGCTTTTTAAAACGTATGTGGTAAGTTGCCAAAGTGCTTTGTTTTGAACGTTCATCAGTATTATAATCAAAAAGAGAAATATGAACGTTAGTTTTTTACTGAAATGATCAAATAAAGTCAACATTTCACTGAGCTGTGTGGAGTTTGTTCAACTTTTAAAAGATGTTTGAATGGTGATTACACAGTGATAGATGTTAAGGACTAACGTTTATAATAAATACAGTATTTATGTTAAGATATTTTCATACAATCATACGTATTGGGATCATTTGTATTAATGTGGACCGGAGGGAGAGGGTGACGAGCATAAGTTTCACTTTCCTTTTTTATTTCAATTCCAACTTTGGTCATGAAGAATATGTTTCTCTGTTGTCCACGTTCATAAAGCATAAAACAACAGCATCAGAGCACGGTGCAGAGTCTCTAGATGAGTTTACAGTAGTCCCTCGTTCTTATTATACATCCATGTTGTAGTCCGCTTTATAGAAAACTGTGGTTTCCATAGTTTCCCCACAGCAGTAGACACACATTCATGACGTCCGCTGGCGCATCATAAACACGTCAGATAGTGAAAGTGCATTCGAATTCTCTAAGCACCGCAGTCTCTTCTCCTAAATCCTTTTGAATTCTCCTATCCACTATCTCTTAACCCCGTGACGTTTCACTCAGAGGTCAAGGAATAGGAGATAGGGTTAGAATTTAGGAGCTGATTTTTGGATTATCGGAACGCAACCTAAGACTTCAAATTGCAAATTTAACATGCATTTAAACAGTCCTTCGGCGCCACTCGATGACGTAGTATACTTGAAATAGTTGCTCTGCAGCAGTTTTACTTGCGATTGAGAAACGGTCGGTAAATCAAGCCAGGGTTTCTCTCTCCAGCTGAAAGTGTTCATGTGAAAGGGTTAGCAACATTTGACCAATCACAAACAGGGACAAGTCAGAGAGCCGGACAAGTGTACTGACACCGCAGCGTTGTACTTCATTAATGAAAAGTAAACTAATATTAGACAAATATGAACTTTAAAGGTAGGGTAGGTAAGAATGGAGAAACCAGCTCGAGTGCGCTAGAACTGGAAAGTACGCAGCAGAAAAAATCTGCCCCTTCCTTCAGACTTCCTTACAGAGCCCCTCCTCCAACACACACGAACGCGCATGACCAATGAGGGCACGAGATAAGTGTGTGCACAGATGGAAGGCTGACAGGCAGGTAGGCCATCCAGTTATTTTAGCCGGGCCGGCTCAGATGATTGGTCGTGCTTTTTACAGCGCCACGGCTTCCACAGATGACATTTTTTTATGGATTTATTGTCAAAGCATTTAATGTATTCATTGCTATCGGGATGTTAAGAGCATTCCATGGAATATAACAAGTGTTTCTGAAGTGAATTACTTACCCCACCTTTAAACATCCATGATTTAAACATGTAATCCAGGATACAAGCCACATACTTGCACCTGCAAGGTGAATATAGAACAACTAGGTTAAAAAATAAATAAACTACTATAAAGTGTTTGAAAGCGTACAACAGTTTTATGATATCACTGCCCCATCTAGACACGAGTGGATCTGACTTTAATTACATTTGAGTTGAGTGTTTCGTCAACCTAATGGCTCGAGAAGCTGACTCAGATAAGGAAATATGATATTGTAGAGCCGATGAATGGGAGTCGGAGGCGGTGTGTTCAGTATGGAACTCCACACTTTATTATACATTCAAACCATAGACTATTCAAACACAAGACTGGAATACACTTGTTAATGCTACTGCATGTCATGCTAGCCTGAATGAATCTAACTTCCGGTGTCCCACTCTAACGGGTCCGTGTTGCAATACAAGCCTGAAGGTGAATTATGTCCAATAACGTGTCACCACAATATATTATATGATCGATGATCTGATTGATGATGTGATATGAATGACAAGTGCGACACGTCGGCGTCTTCCCTGCATATGGCAGTTTAAACTGTAATTTACTTTATCCTGTAATATGACTTGATAGATTTAAACTCCGCACACTGAGCTCTGATCAGCGGTGCTTTCACTGAGTCGATCTCTTTTCTGACGCCGGAGGCGGGCAGCGTCAGGTACAAAAAGTTATTTAGCCTTCCCAAACCTGAGCCTCACGCGCCGCCTATGAACACATGGACTATACAGCTCGGTATTTGACTTTCTCTCTCTACAGCTTCAGAAATGTGACAATTTGTGGTTTAAGGTCCAGTTATGTTATGTTGCCTGGTGGTTGTTTGTAAAAATACAGGGTCTCTAAATGCCATAAAGCATAAAAGCGTCCGCTAAATGCAATGTAATGTCTCTGTCCATATGCCGCGGGGGAGTGCTTAACCGTTGTGTGGTGTTCCAACCCAGTCTCATGGCATTTCGTGTTCACCAACACGATTTGTAATCTATTGATTCGTGTTTCACCAACACGATTTCCCCCTTTTTTTCGTGTTGCACAGCACGATTTTAAAAGCAATGTATTTCTACTGGTAATGACGCTCATGGAAGCACGGAATTCGTTTGTGTCGGCTGCCCTTAAAGGCAATGTGAACGTCCATTCTCAATTGGATAACGGATAATTGTACACCCGGAAGTAAGTATTCCCCTTACTGTCGATTGATTTTACAGTGATATCTGCACTACTCATCGACTAAAAAACACCAGATTATCCTTGTTAACTACACAACATTGATTGGTTTAAATTGTGTGCAATGCTTTTGTATTTTTCCCCTTTGATTCGGAGAAACAAATATGTCTTCGGAGTAAAGGATAGCAGAAGACACTACACTACCCAGAATCCCCAGCTATCGTTTGGACTACACCATGTGCTCTGTTTGACAAACCCGTGATATTCCTCAAGCATTGTGATTGGAGAGTGTGCTCCGAGGGTTACGCTGAGCCTGGAACAGCACTTGAAATGGGATGGAACCACGGCAGACTGTCCAAAACTGGATTTGAACGGGTCCACCGCGTCCCCAGAACTACACATGCTGGCTATTCTGTTTCGCAACATGTTCTCTATATATGGCACGTCTCTACTGGGAGTTGTAGTTTTAAAAGACGTTTTCGTATTTCCCATAATAAGAAGTTGCCAGTATTGAACTGTGTACATCCCTGGAGGTTTAGGGGGTAGGAAACACTCAAATTTAAAACATATAATTAATAAATGGGTGAAAATTGCTTGTGCCCATAATGGGCAGCATTAATATATATATACACACATGCCAGCTAAGGTCAGAATAGCTTTATTTAACAGCTGGTCTTATGTTTGTGACCCCTGTTGTTAATTGATAACATTACATTACATTAATTGATAAGCCTGAAACATGAACTTGTCAAGGTTCAGAGGCACATTTTGCAAATATGGCAGTAGCCATCGATCAGCTTAAGATAAGATATACTTTATTGATCCCAAGTTGGAACATTTGCGTTACATCAGCATGTGTTACAGTTGTACATTATGCAGTGGTGTTTATTTGTAAATCATTTAGTATAATCACACAAATTCTGTGTTTTATATTTAACAATTCTGTGTTCTTTATTTATTGATTGTTCAATACCTGACAAGGCCGGAGATTAAATATCTACATACATCTTATAAGAGTATAATACATGATGTATAATATCAGTTAAAATAAGTGCTTCAACATAGTTAACATTGCTGGAGGTATGCACAAATATTGATAGATGTCTTGTAATGCACTATTGAGGAACCTGCGACCCAAGTTTTTCATTCAATGCATAACTACACCATAGTTGTGTAGGCCTATATGATATGTCAATAAACCTTAGAAAATCTTGAAATCTTGAAAGGGATGTGCAAAATAGTAATTATATACAGTCTTTAGTGAACTATTAGTAGAGAATAACGAGTAATGAATATACTTTATAGGGATCCTATTAATATCTAATAATAAAAATAATGAAATTCAATAACCTGCTTTAATCACTAGGTGTCCCTTTATATCAGCTGTGCACCTTTATGGTGTAAATACAACCTATCTACCAATTGGATCAAATATAAAAGTCAGCCGAATTAGTGTTGATACTGCAAGGAGACGTATTGTGTGAAAAGAAATGTAAGATGTTGTTTAATGGCTGATATATTTATGATCCACGTCACGTTTTCAGTTCCTCATGTTTGTCTAGAAGTCTTCTCATCAGGGCTCTATAAATACAGAACTACGGCAGATATGTAATATGTAATGCAGCCGAACCGTGTATTACAATGCCGTTATGTGATGACTTCCAAAGAGAAAAGCAAGAGCACTCGGAATAAAGTTTTTATTTTTTTAATTTTTTTAATGTTTTCGGTCTGTTTCCGGTATTTGTTAATGACGATGTGCTCTGAGATGTGAGACTGGAATTGCACAGGGGAAATAACGTAGGATATCTTTAGATGCGGATTTTGTTAAACTAATATGTTTGCGCTGTGGACCAACACTATACATTGACGGGAAAGGGGGTAGCAATACAGATAACACCATTAAACAGTTACACAACATAACAGAAATAATATCGATAGCAGCGTCCCTAGCAACCACCTGAAAACTTCCTGAAGTAATCTTCGTAATAACTAGCAAACTAAAGATCATGTACATCCACTGCACACATAATCTGAAATAACAACTCATATTTCTCGCATCAAATGACATCAAAACGCATTTTAATGGCCAAACTAACTTTAAAATAGGCATTTTCCATCGAGAATAAAACGAAGTTCGCAGGGAGAAATTTGAAGATCACGTGACATAGACGCCAGCCATTGGAATGAATGGCGTAACCCTCGGAGCACACTCTCCAATCACAGAGCTTGAGGACTATCACGGGGTTTGTCAAACAGAGCACATGGTGTAGTCCAAACGATAGCTGGGGATTATGGGTAGTGTAGTGTCTTCTGCCATCCTTTACTCCGAAAAAATATTTTTTTCTCCGAATCGAAGGGGAAAAATCCAAAAGCATTGCACACAATTTAAACCAATCAATGTTGTGTAGTTAACAAGGATAATCTGGTGTTTTTTAGTCGATGAGTAGTGCAGATATCACTGTAAAATCAATCGACAGTAAGGGGAATACTTACTTCCGGGTGTACAATTATCCGTTATCCAATGAGAATGGACGCTCACATTGCCTTTAAGGGCAGCCGACACAAACGAATGCCGTGCTTCCATGAGCGTCATTACCAGTAGAAATACATTGCTTTTAAAATCGTGCTGTGCAACACGAAAAAAAGGGAAAAATCGTGTTGGTGAACACGAATCAATAGATTAAAATCGTGTTGGTGAACACGAAATGCCATGAGACTGGGTTGGGTGTTCGGGTCAAATTGACCCGATTTCCATTTTCAATGAATACAAAAATATATAAGGATATTTTCGTTCAACCTGAAACTCAATGGCCGGGGCTTATTTATTGTGGAATTGTTTTTATTTTTTTCCACTTATGAAAAAATGTCCACCCGCATTTATGTCCTTCATAAGAGGTGTGGGTCAATCTGACCCGGATACAATACCAGGACACACACACACACACACACACACACACACACACACACACACACACACACACACACACACACACACACACACACACACACACACACACACACACACACACACACACACACACACACACACACACCACACACACACACACACACACACACACACACACACACACACACACACACACACACCACACACACACACACACACACACACACACATAGAGAAGCTGTTTGATCCTGTTTTCCCTTGAACTTTACCCTTTGTAGTGTGTACACAAAACTATCCTAGAACATTATAAACAATTTAGATCTTCCAGAAATGTATAAACATTTTACATTTTCTCGCACTGTCCCCCCTCGCATCTGCACGCCGGAGGAGGGACTAAACAGAGACATAACCTCACAGTGTAGTAACAGTGTAGTGCAGAACTACAATTATCTACCAACAAAATGGCCAAAAGATATTCTGCTCAGAGCCTTGGAGCTAATAATGGATGAGAGTGAGTGGAATGCATTAGAGGAACACGGTGAAGTGGAACAGGAAGAGATTTCTGAAAATGAGGATAGGCTAATGTGGAGGTAAACCCAGAATTTGACAGCAAATTGGAAGATGAACTTGACTCAGAGACAGCTGCTGAAGGACCCCCACAGCCAGCTGCAAGAAGACCCCCACAGTCAGCTTCTGGAAGACCCCCACAGCCAGCTGTGAGGTCTGTGGACCCTCAAAGGACTCAAAGACACAGACTACATTCAGCAACTGCAACAAGTACATCTGATTCTGTGCTATACACACGAAGAAGTTCTGCACATCATGTGTTTCCTAAACGGACTTGCCCATTGACTCACATGATGTTCTGCAGCGTCACTTCATCAATATATTTTTCGGATATACTGTATTTTATGAATAGTGACCGTTAATTGTTTTTATTTGCTTTGTGTTTATATCTGTTCTATGTCATTTATATGGATGTTTCATTCCCTCTATATTTCACAGCCAAATACTTTTGGATGTGAGATTCTTGTGTTCCAATAGCTGCTAAATTGCTTTATTTCCTTCAGGGCTTTGATTATTATATGACAGATTAAAAATAATAAACATTAATGAAAAAATGTTTCATTTACATTTGTCCTAGAAAAGCATGAGCAAAATGGAAACCTAGTTTTTATTACAGTGTATTATTTTTTTAACATAAATTACATTTTTAACACAAAAAACGATGGACACTTCTATTGTTAAATTTGATCTAGCAAAGAGTATTTTCAAAACAACCGTTGGGGAATGAGTTAAAGACAATATATATAAGGAATTGTGCATGTTGAATTTAGTTCTGTATTTTTTTTTAAAACCCTGAAATATGTCCCGGGTCAATTTGACCCGAACATTACCAAAGGGTGCGAAATGTGAACATAACACAAGGGTTAAACAAAAAAGGTGGGCTTCACTGTTTAGTTTCTATGGACATTTGACAACATATCACTGCTCGAACCTCAGTATTATAAAACAACATTGCCTTTTTATTATCTTTTTGGGCTACTATCCATTTGTTTGACATTCTTTTTTCTCCAATCAAAGTATATCTGAAATAGAAGAGTCAGTGACAACCAAGAGCTTTTTGAAAATGATCTACAAGCGTTTGGAGTGACCGCAAAACAAACTGGGAGCACTTTGATAAAAGACTCAGGTGCAGTGCTTTTTCTCTTGGCGGCCATTTACATTTATTCCTCATTAAGAACAATTGAAAAAGATTCTTGCACTCAGGAAAGAAACATATGCACACTCAGCCTTACATAACTCGCACTAAAGCTTCAAATTATAATTTGTTCCTTTGTCTGTGTACAAAATAAACAAACAAGATACAGTTTGTTAACTACTGAGTTTTAGGTGTGCTGCTATGCATATCTTTTATATTTTAAATAAACCAGGTGACCTATTTTTCCTTAACTACAGTCTTAATGCTTTGCTAATAGTCTCTGTTCCTTACTTAACGCCGAGACGTGAGTAGTGTTAATATTTTCATCTGCTCTCAACAACAAAGCAAATATGTACACCTCCTAAAGTGTCAATCTTTCTTGTGAAGGTGCTGTAATTACATCAATTATACACATGGTAACTGGTGGCTCCAAAGGATAGCATCGAAAGTGACACGCCATCCTCTCTGAGCAGTTCAGTGGTCATTAAATAAATACTGGTTGCACCGTGAGTCATGTATCTGTCTGAATTTAAAGCAGAGCATTTCTGAAAAGGTTATGTATTCTCACTGAACCCAGCCTGCCAGTTAAGTCAGAAAAAATTAAGCCTCTCTAAAAATTATACCTCATTTCGTAACCCCGTAAAATGCGAAAAGGTTGTGAATGGTCACCGAGCATTTATTTTCCGTTCATCGTCATTACTTTTTGGTAGTTGGATAACAAAGGGCATGGTGAGGTGAGACCATGTGTCTCCTCGTGATAAAACTTTAATGTTTAATATCAAAACTAAATTCCCTTTCAATTATAAAGAAAAACACGTGGTGGTCAATGTTCAGCTTTCAGTACTCCCTCGTCTAAAATGTTCTTATTGTGTATGCAAATGTCTTTGGATAGCTAATAAGGCCGGTGCTATTCTGTAATGAGTTTTGCTTTCAAGCCATCCATCAGAGTATTTAAATATTTCAAAAGGTGGATATCTAATTTTGGGAAGACTTTCTTCTTTTGAAACGTTCATGAAATGGTGTCTTGGCAGAGACATTCGTGACAGATTTACACAATGCATGGGACTTGGAGCTGAAAGAAAGAAGACGGCAGACATTTTCAGCTGGGTTTACTTTGTCTTCTGTTGATAACAGCTGCGCTCGGGCTTTAATCTGTATTTACGTTCTCTTTACAACATACTGTATTATACAGACAGTCATCAAAAGTTGTTAGTGGTATGGAGTTATCACAAGCATTAAAACAAATGTAAAAAACATAAGAAGCTCCAGTCTTTTTAAATAAAGGAAGGTTATTGTGCAATAAGACTAATGCAGTTCATAATACATATAAAACATTTTTTAAAAGGCATTTTAATGCGGCTTGTCTTATGTCAGGTGTCTGTGTGGCTTTAATGAAAAACATTCTGACTAACCCATGTGACTGGACAGTTAAACAGCGACTAGTGAAACAGATCTCCAGTTATAAATATGTGGATTTTAGCACCTTTTTGCCGTTATGAATTTTAAAGGAACATTCAAGTCTTCACTATCCACCCTGCGTATCAAGCATCAGATCGCAATCCATCTTTGGCTCAGGGTTGGGGAAGGAGCACCTTTAAAAGAAAGCTCTGGGGTAAGAGAAGACGATCCGTGGTGATACATATGGATTTTTGGCTTGCCTTAACACGTCTGATAAGTCTCTTCCTCTCATGCTTTCTCCCACAGCAAGCACCTTCCTCCCCAGCCACATCTTGCTGAATCTGAGGCGAACATAAACCATTATCCACCCCTCATCTTCTCTCTCGCCTCAAAATAAAACATACACCAGAGAGACAGCCACACAGCACCTTCCATAACACACAAGGTCAGAAATATAGCAACATATTCTATTGAATACAATTACATTTCTTCCCTGCCTCGATAAACATGTTCTCCATGTGGTTTCTTGTACACATGGAAACAATGTCTACATTTGCTTTACTTAGGGTGACATACTTGTTTTGCTTATATCAAATCTCACTTTTAAAACTCTTAACTAGACACACATATACATAAAACGCGTCCTATTTGCGACCGAAGGAGAGCTAGCTAGATTATAAGTTCCTCAGAGAGAACTAAAGGGCGATTTCTGCCCGTGTGTTTCTGTCCTTTGCCGGTAAGGGTCATAGGAGGAGTGTTTTGGCATTCGAACCAGCAGAAACAACACAGTGAAGAAAGAGGAAGAAGGCGGACTGGCAGGGGACATGCCTCGGGGGGAGGTGGCGTTTTGAAGGGCAAGTGAGAGGGCGTTCGTCCATCATTTGGTAAGCCGGAGGGAGGGGAGAGAGATGTCCGTCATCGAGTTTAATAAAGAGAAGAGGAAGGACAGAAGAGAGAAGGAAGAGGAGCAGAGCATTGAGCTGTAGGCCTGGCAGTCTGATAAGGAGAGGCTTAAAGAGAGGAGTGGATTGTGTATAGGCCTTTTTTCTGCGCGGGGAAGAATGCGGTGCAGAGTCACTAAAGGCGACAGGAAGCGGAAGAGATAAAGGAAGCCAAAGACGTAAGGACAGAGAGAATGAAACAAGGGGATTGGAGGGAGGAGATGAATCCCAAAGATGGGAGTGGAGATGAAGAGAGAATAACAAAAGGAAGGAAGACAGCAGAGGAGGCCGGGAGCGAGATGAAGAGAGAGATATCTTGTTACCAGCTAGTGCTAAGATAATTAGCCCTGGGTTGGTGAGGAGAAATGTGCGAGAGGATTAAGTGGACCGAAAATAACTCTGAAAGCGTAGAAGCTGCACCTCTTCCTGGTAAGCCTTTTCGTCAGACTCGTGAGACAACCGCCAGCCCTCGGGGTCGTGACGTCATTTCAGGTTGTCAGTCGCCGCCCGTCGAGTCAAAACGGACACAAACAACACTTCTTTCTTTTCTCTACCCCCCTCCCCTGCTGGCTGAAAAATGTGCAGCTGTTACAGTAAGCCCTTACGCTCTTATAGGTCCAGAAATAGCCCCCTTTAGCCAGGGCGGGTGACACGGTGACAACCTCCATTAGCTCGAATGTGAGAGGATTGAATCACCCGAGCTCCGGGGCTTGAACCTCTATCTACGACCCGGCTGAGAGCAGGAATCATATTTCTCTCTCCCGCTATCACACTCCACTCCGTCTCTCTTTTTCTCCATCTGAAGTGCAGAGTGCACTCGCATTGGTGTGTGATTGAGTCGTAAACATTAAGGGGGGAGATTCAGGGGGCCTTAAACACAGAGCGATGTCTTTCGGGCTCCTCTTAAGGAAGTTATGTGTGTTGTTAGGCCTTAAACACTTTTACAGTTCGCCCAATGAGTGCATTCAGGCTCTTTAATCAGCCGTTGTAAAACATTATTTGACACTGTTGCCACTGATGTAGTGGGACTATTCTTATAGCCAGTGCTGTCTTGAAAGAGAAGAGATAATGGGAAATAATGGGGGTTGCATCAGGCTGGGCAGAAAAGGAGGGCGCAGACTAGAGGAGTGAAGGCAGTCATGGAGAAGTCAGACCTTTATCTACAGGAGAGAGAAAAGAGGAAGAAAAAGAGGGAAGGGAAGTGAAAGAGAAACAGGATGGAGCAGTTAGCATATAAATCAATTCTATAATTTGAATTAACAAGAACATTCACAGTGAAAGAGGAAGAGATGCGATTGGAGAGGGAAAAGAATGGAGATCAGCGTAGAGGGGAGAAAGTTAGTTTGACAGGTCGCCTCTGGAAAAAAGCAAATTGGCTTGTCCCCGCAGCTCTGGATTCGTGATGCGTATCGAACGCACTAGGAGAAAGCTTTTTTTCCGGCGGATAGGATCACAATGAAGGAACCAGAAAGGCAAAACCCGGGGAGCAGCTTTTTTAGATTTTGTTATCAAACCCGGCCGTCGTAGGGTCTCGCTTCAATTGGCATATCTTATGACCTGACAAAAGAAACTGGGGGTGCCGAGTGGTAGAAGAGATTATCACCACATCTCAGATCTCAAACCATAAAGTCATTAGCCTGTGACAAGAGCAGATATGATTTGACTCGTGTATTCAGGTTGTGAAGTAGGATTGTGGTTTCTTCCCACTCTCTTATCCTCGACGGCCCCCTCCCCCCTTGCGTCCCTATAGATGAGAGCAACTCGAAAATGAAGGGCCCGCCACTTTTCCGGTTAAAAACAAGGAATCGCCACCAAGCAGTAAACAATAATTTCATCATGCCCAAAAGCTGATGTGTCGTATCCTGCACCCAGAGTTACGGTTTCTTTACTTCCTGAAAGAAACGATCTAATTCAGAAATGACAATAACGGTCTATAATATATTCCAATTTATTCCGTATCGTGTCTGTATTGTACCGTCTTAGTTGTGCCTGATCTATAGTGTTTGAGTGTTAGCCTGCTGCCTGCCACTCGTCCACAGACAGACTGACCGGACATCGATCCAGTATTGATTTAAATTAAATCATAAATCGACGTTGGTCATCGATCTCTAATGAGATTTTTTAATTGTTTGCTGACCATCGTAACTGGGCTACGGGAAGAAGAAAAAAGGCGCAGTAGGCCTACTATTAATGTTTTTAAGTGTAATTGGCTAAAACTGTTTTCACCCAAAAGAGGGGCGGGGCCTAGAGGGAAAAGTGTTGCTCTCATCTATTGGTTTTTACTTTTTGAAGGTGAGCTGGCTGGCGAGGCGGGAGAGGAAGCCAGGCGGTGCGGACCTCCCTCCCCCCGCCTCACCGGCTGACTTCTCCTCCCCATTTTTTCGGGTCAGCTCCAGATCAATGGTCATCAGCACCCGGCCCTCCTCCCCTCCCCCTCCTCCCCCCACACCCTCTGTCTTTCTGGCGATGGTTCTCTGCTGCTGATGCTTGGGCTTGGGCCTCGCCAGCGACAGGTAAACGGGCTGGAGCAGCAGTCGGCCCCAGCCCCTCCCCGTATCCTATTTCTTATCCTTGCGTGACTCCTGCTTCTTCTTTTCCGAGGAGGCCGCCTTCACCTTGGTGGGGTCGGCGGTAGGCACGGGGCCCTGTGGGGGACGAGGGAGAGGGGGTCGGGGGGAGAACAGGGGAGGAGAGTCACTTCAGGAGGAAAGGAGCGTGAGGGTAACAGAGAGACAGTGAGAGGAGGGGGTGACCAGGTGTCTCTCTGGGTGAGGGACTGCACAGCATTTTGTATCATTTGTCCCACCTCCCACAGATTGAGAAATGTCTTGCATTTGATTGTAGTTTAAATGTCGTCCAAGGGATTAGTGCAATATGTCATTGTCCGTAAATTGTTAACTGTTGGAAATGTAATCCATTCAAACCAAATATAGGTCACTTACTTGCATGGTTTCTATAAGGTGTTGTTATTAATATTTATAATGTAGTAGTTGGACATTATCGAAATCTAAACGACCTTTTAGCATCCCAGTAAAATGTCCCATTGTCCCGCACAGACATACTCTTTGTCCCACATGTTGACGCCTTGTCACCCTGGGGAGGTGGGAGGTGGGTGAGTTAAAGTGGAGAGGATGAGACATGGAGTTAACAGGTGGAGCTGTGTGAAGAGGAGAGAAAAAACCCATTTAGGTGAAAGAGAGGAGAGTCAGATACACAGAGAGAGAGGGAGAGGGGTGAGGAGGTAGAGAGACAGTCCTTTTTAGGGGAGGGGGTAGCAAGTGAGGGGGGGGTGGTGTCCAGAGCTGTAAGGGGGTGACAAAACAGGTAACCATGCGTTAGGATGGGACACAGTGGCAGGCAGGCTCCAAAACACCTGTGACAACTGAGTGACCATCGATCAAACACACACACACACACACACACACACACACACACACACACACACACACACACACACACACACACACACACACACACACACACACACACCACACACACACACACAACACACACACACACACCTAGATTGGGTCCTTATGGGGCTGCATGATTTGGAAAAAATTGCTAATTGCTATTATTTTTGACTGATATTGTAATTGTGGCATTAATTTAGCAAATGAAGGGGACATTATTATTTTAAAAACATTAAATTACATTATAATTTTAGGACAATCTGTTCCAAACAAGGATTTTTTATTAATTATGTAGAAAGATATTTGTAGGCTGGGACTTTTCTGCAGCTCCACCACCATTCAGATACGTTTATTTCCATATTTTAGCTAAATATTGCGCTTTCTGCAATTTGAATATTGCACTAGTGCATACCAGATTAGTAACACTTCCATTAATTGTGCAGCTCCAGATTTTACTACTTGTGCTGTTATACGATAACTTTAAATTCGACTAATTGTTGATACATTTTCCTCTTATTTTCCCTTAGTGTTATTCTTATTTCAGTGGGTAATAAAGGTGAGTTTTCAGTCATTAAAGCTTCATTTTAGGTATGTAAAAGTATTATTCAAATGACTATAATTCCGTGTGTAGTTTTGACTTGCAACACAATATAGTCATCAAAAGGCTGTTTACTGATTTAACACTACTATCTATAACCTCATCTGCATTATTCAAATCTCTCCTTTTTCATATCTGAATAAAGCTGCTCTTGCTTTAAAGTATGTTTTTTAACCTCAGATGTATGTCATACTAATGATTATTCTATTATCTCTTTCACTCGAGTGTTTTTGTACATACATTGTCTAAAGAGATAATTAAGACTTTAGGTCCTTCTTGATGATTCTGCATCTTATTTTGTTGACAATAAACTGGTGTTTTTAACTGGGACACCCATTGTTAACACTTTCTGTCCTGCAAATCAAGCCATCCACTTATACTGGGTCCCTGAAATATTATACATTTGAGACACTTTCTACATAAAATAATAAAACTGCACTTCAAGGCATTAAAACCCCATCACATTTAGAGTGGGGAACTTCCTGTCAAAGTGAAATATTTGCTTACAACCCATACATCTGGGATGTTAAACGAATAATTAAAGTTAACAGCCAAATAAAGGTACACTATTGCTGTAGCCTTGAATGGACCTGCTTTACTGGCTATTTGATATATTTTTAAGTCTCACATTCAACCTCCATTCATCTACTGTTACACTGGTATGATTAACCCATTCACTCCCACCCATTCTGCACATTGTCTGTTCAATGTCTAAAACATCTCTAAGAAGAAATCTATGAAAGTTAGAGTAGGAAGGAAGTAGAGCTTCATTTCACAACAGATCCATCAGGAGGAAGTGGACGGATCTGAGATAAGGTCAAGATAACACTTAACTTTACAATAGCTGCATTAAAGTATCACAATAATGCTCACTTAATGCCAACGTCTGTGCACTTGTAATACTCTTCTACAGGTTGTAGAAGGCTGTAGGGCTGTGGTGAAGAGTTACAGTCAGCATGCTGGATGACTTTTGGAGACTGAAACCATTCATGTAAAGTACATTTACTCAAGTACTGTACTTAAGTACAATTAGGAGGTACTTGTACTTCTGCTCCACTCCAATTCAGAGGTAAATTGTGTACTTTTACACTACATTGATTTGATATCTTACAGAAGTACTTAAGTCATTAGCTGCACCTTTACCAGCTTTGATAGTACTTTAATGCATCAATAATTATAAAACACATCATATTATTCAGAAATTGGCCAATTTTTACTTTGTTAAGTATATTTTGATGCTAATACTTTTGTACGTTTACTTGAGTAACATTTGGATGCAGGACTTGTGCTTGTAACAGAGTATTCCTACGCTCTGGTACTTTAACTTAACTTAGTACTTCTTCCACCTGACGGAAACACATCCTCTCATGCACGTCAGGTTACTCAACGGTGGAGAAAAGAAATGCACTAGGCTGCTTCTAGCTCCTGAAGCTCCCACTAATAATCCCCCACTGATTGCATTAGAACATGTATTATCTTTAATTATTCTCTGTGCCAAAGCACTCTGATAAGACGCCAATCGAGGCGAGCGCTGCAGCTACGGTGTCGTTACCTTCGATCATACTTACACTCTCTCATACATCATCGTACTGTTTACCATTATGCATCCCACGGTGGGCTCAGGTTTTTTTTTTTGTTGCTGTATTGCAGAGCTCCCACGCTAATGACGGGGTGAACACACTGCTTAGGAAGGATACAGAGCCCCCCCCCCCCCTTGTCACAGCGCTGCACACACACTTCAAAAGGAAATGTGGGTACAGTGGGGAGGCAGAGGGGAGGTAAGTGGCTGCGTCCCCGGCTGCATACTAAAGAGAGACAGTGGGGAAGGCAGATTGAGAGGTAGATGAAGAGTGAGAGATAGTGATTTTTCTGTCCAGAACCGAAGCTGATCAGAGCCCAGAACACCTGAGGAGGGACGGGGGAGAAACTGGAGGGGGGGGGGAGAGGAGGGGAGGACTGACGGAGAGAGAGAGAGAGAGAGGAAGTAGAAAGGGGGGGAAATACAGACAGATAGATGTTTCTCATGGTCAGGAAGGGGAGAGGAGGATGATGCGACTGAAGAGAGAGAGGGAGGGAGGGAGGGAGACTGGGGACAGGATGAAAGGAATGTGAATGAGAGAGTGAAGGGAAAGGGGGAGGCAATTGGGGGATGGAAAGAAGAATGGGAGGGTTGTGTGTGTTTGTGTGTGTGTGTGTGTGTGTGTGTGTGTGTGTGTGTGTGTGTGCGCAGATCGATACAGAGTGCACTCAATTATCATTCCAGTACAGTGTGTGTGTGTGTGTGTGTGTGTGTGTGTGTGTGTGTGTGTGTTCCTATGTGTGTGGCTGCAGGGTAAACTCCTCTCCCACAACTCCACCTAATGGGGAGTAGCACACACCACAGGGTTCCTTTGTCTCTCTGTCTCCCTCCCTCACTCTCCCTTTTGGAGATTTGTAGCGCAAGCCCAGCAAAGAGCGAGTAACGAACACGCCGAGGCCGATACAGAATTGCGTTGTGTCAGCAGAGCTTCCTAATAAGGGCTATTTGATCAAACAACCACTTATGAGCGCGGTGTAAAACTCCCACGAGCCCTGTGTGTGCGGCGTAGCTACAAGGGAGGAATCAACTAAAGGAAAATCATAAAAAATAAAAAACAAGCAAGTCTGAGCTCAGATATTTTTCTTCCAAAACCACGACTTGCAGGAGGAGTAACTGTAAATGACAACATTGTCAAATATTCCAGCGTCCTTTTGGCGGCAAGTTATTTATTCATATATGCACTGTCACCCGCCGGAGGCACTTGAGAGCAACTGACTGCAACTCGAGAGTAACCTGACAATCATACGACACGAAAAAAATAAAGAAGGGGGGGGGGGGAAGATGAGAAGGAGTGTTGTGATAGGAGGAAGGATGGGCCTCTCGCTGGTGTCACCCTTCAGGGTTGAGCCACAGGGGCAAGATGGCGCACACTCAACAGCCGTCTTTACATTAGCTTATACCTGCGGCTAAATCACACGCCGTCACAGAAACACCTTTGATCCAACGCCTCAGACAACACTCATTTCCAGAGGTGGAAGAAGTACGCAGATCTTAAGTAAAAGTAGAAGTACCAGAGTGTAGAAATACTCTGTTACAAGTGAAAGACCTTCGCATCAACATATACAACATGCCTTGAAATGAAATCTTATGACTTCCCTTTCTTTCATTATCAGCAGGCAAAGGCGTGCAGTCGATTACAATACACCCCCGCACCCCGCATTACCACAGAGTAATCAAACACAACTTGCCCCGGTGCCTTGTATTTACAAAGGAATACAAGCCACCAAAATGTCTGGTTAATCCACCACTTGAGGCTATCACACTCCCATGAGGAATAGGAGGAGGAGGAGGGGGAAAAACAAACCCAAATCCTTGACGCGCAGCAGCGTAAAACCACTGATAACAACCCAGACCATAACAGGCCTAGAGATTTTCATTTGACTCCCAGTGAGAGAAATCAGCAGCTCAAGCAAATCACAATCCTATTCAATGCAGCAACAGAAACGCTCGGCCATTTCACAGTAGCAGGTTGCCCTCTGGATGTTTACTGGCTGCTCGGCCCCTCTGAGGGAGCTGAAGGAGGGGTGAGGGCCACCAGAGAGGAAGAGGAAGAGGAAGGACAGTATGAGGCTTTAAAGCACCTCCAACGCCGACATGGCACACAGCTTGAACACTGTTATTAGTGTTCGCGGGCAGAGTTTGAATGACATTTGTTTGTTGATGTGTTGCTTTGAGGAGGAGCCGGCTAAGTGTGAGGACATGTTGGAGCTTGCATCGGGGGGAATGTGATTACGAAGCTGTGCCGTTATGCACTGTCATGTTTGGATGTGTGCTTTTATGTGGCGCCGCTGCAACAGAAAGGATGAATATTCCTTGTGACAACACGGTTCCTGAGCCTAACTGAACGCCATTGTAATCTCTCCAAAAAGGACATAATTTGACTATTTAGCGCCTGCATGTGACAGCAAGCGGGCTGTTGCATTTGTTGTTGTTTGACTGGGTGTGTTTGTGTGATGGAGCGTGTCAGGAGAGGAGACAGAGGAAGAGGAGGAGGAGGAGGAAGAGGGGATGGTTTTAGGGAGGACAGAAGGGAACTTGCCTGTCTCGCCGGTGTTCCTTCTCTCTTTTTCTTGCCATGTTTGCTGGAGGGGACAAAAGAGAGACAATGTCAGGATGTCGAATCTATCTCTCCCTCCAGTGGTCGCAGGGCAGCACTGCCTGGCAGCCATCATGAAGAGAGCAGCAACTTAATCTACTGTCTCTAACACAGCCCCCCAGGTGGGGAAGGCTTAAAGATATCAGGAGATTGGACAGGTAAAAAACCGGATGACGGATCCATCATTTTCATGATCTGGTGGATAATCCACTCAGAAGCCTCTGCCTCACCACTTTTAATCATCTTACTTTGCAGTACTGTTTTTTTAGATTACATCTAGATGGGAGATAATTATCCGTCTCTTTCCAGCTCGCTGACTCCAAATCCGAAAGCTCACACGCCTAATGAAATCTATTTGGTGGCCTGGCAGCTACGCCCGCTTGGCCACGCAGGTGTCGGTGCCAGGGATGGGCTCCGGCCTCTCTTCCAGCCCCTGGCAGCAGAAACCCCCCGCTGACACTGACCTGACGCTGAGGCTGAAGACACGACGCGCCACCAGGAACCTCATCAGGTAGTAGATGACCACGATGAGCACCAGCAGGCCCAGCACCACCCCGATGATGGCGCCCGTGATCACTCCAGCCTGGATTGGAACTGTCGGTAGAAGGGAGGTTTGAAGAGAGAGCAGAGCATATGAGGATACAAGGGATGGATAGTGACAGAAGAAGGGCTCAGAAGAAAGATCGGAGAAACGGTAAACAAGAGCAGGAGAGGAAAATATGTCACAAATGGACAGGAGAGGAAGAAACAAAGCAAGAAAGGAGAGATGGAAGTAGAAAAAGACAAGGAGAGCAAAGGTAGAATAAAGGTTGAATGGAAGATGAAGAGGCAGAGAAGGAGATAAGGTTGAATAGAGGTGAGAGCAGGGGTACAGGAAGTATGGGGGGGAGAGATGGAAAAGGGTGAAAGAAGTGAGAGAGAGGCAGTGATAGCAATCTCAAATAAAGAACATTGTAATTGATTTCATTTGAGGGGAGGGGAGGGGCGAGGAATCCTAACGGAGGAAGGGATCTGAGCACGGTCATCACTTTGAGTCTGATGCTCTGCCTAAATTGAGATTAAAATCCAGAGTTTGGATCGATTATAACAACAACTGAGAACAGTAGGCTTTCGATGAAGACATGTCACCAGCCATATGGGCTCGGAGGAGGGCTGCAGATGTGACACTGTTGACTTTAGACTTTACATCCTGGGGAATTTCCTTTTGTCTCACCGGTCTCAAACACCAGCAGCCGCACGCTGGAGGGACGGCCCACGATGTCGGGGGGGTTCTTGGCGTCGCAGGTGAAGGTGCCGTTGTCGTTGTAGTCCAGGTTCTTGATCAGGATGGAGCCGTCGCGTTTGCCCGGGTTGCCCACGAACTCCACGCGGTCCCTGAAGGGGCCCTTGTTGTCCACATAGGCCTGCCCACTGGTGTAGTGGAAGATCTGGAGAGGACATAGAGGATGGTGTACTGTAAATGATCCAATTCAAATGTATTTATATAGCCCAATATCACACATCACATTTGTCTCAGAGGGCTTCACAAATTAACAAACATGAATGATAATATAGTAAAAGGACAAGATACATGGGAAAATACCAAAACACAATGACACAAAAACAGTTAGAATACAATAATTAAAATTCGCCAAAGATCGCAGGGGGCGCCAGGCCTCAGATGATTTGAGGCCAAATATCATATTTAGACTCTTTTTTTTAACATATAATTGTAAGGCAATACATGATTGTCACTAAAAGCCTTGTCTCTACATTACAGTAAAATATAAAAAATAATTGACTAATTAATTTTAATAAAAATTCAAGTTAGTATTAAAGGCATAAAAAGACAGAAATGTATAATTCTTTCTTTAATATAAATGTTTCTTCTGCCCATAAAGTGTCCAAACCAGGCTTGTCTGGATAAGCGCATTTTTAAAACATAGTTATTGTCCATGCCGGTTTCAGTTGGATTATTTGTCACAGTTGCTCCGATCAGATCGGTCTCCTCCATTTTGTAGATTATTTACGACTTTTGAATCCACATAAACACATCGGCAAAATCCGGCTTACTTTGAACATGTGTTTTAAACAGTTTAATCCCTTTGTGAATTGTTTCCACTTCCATTGTTTCCCGTCCTTTAATTTCTTCATACAGCGGGAATCCAAATGAATTAATCCTGAGTCCAATAACCATCAAAGTCACTCCAATAGTGCTCCTTAATTACGCTTTCATCCTCCTTTAACAAAATACTTCACATTCATCCAGTTTGTGACAGTTGTAGCATTTTTGAGACTTTTAAACTTTAAATACCGCTGTTGCGCCCCCCCCCCCCCCTTGTGTGTGTGTGTGTGTGTGTGTGGGGGGGGGGGGGCGCAACTTCCAACAGGAGTCATTTGGGGGGGCTCTTGGGAAAAAAGGTTGGGAACCCCTGTTCAAGAGGTTAATTGTGCTTATTTTCAGGTTCATATTTGTATTTTCTGTCTCTCCTGTGACATGTCTCCATGATTTAAAGTTCAAAAAGCTCTTTATATTTCTCATACTGCCTGTATGAGTACAGGAAAGGGAAAACCCCAACAAAGTATAATAAAACTGGTTGTTGTGTAGAAGAACTGCGAGTATTGACATGTTCAAATACCAAAGGTTGAAATCAAATCTGATCATATTCCTAATATCATTATATTTAAAACCTCAGTTTACATTTAGATTAGAGCTCTGCTGATCTGCTGAGAGATCCTATCTGTCTTGTTAGGAGCTAACGGCAGGTTTCTAACGGGGTCTGCCTTTCGCTCGGACAGGTAGTGCGGCTGAAACACTAAAGAATAGTGCAGAGTGAAACAAAGCAGTCACCTTGCAGGCTGGGAAAAAAGCAATGAACTGTAAGAAGTTAAAACACTCCGAGATAATTATCTGTGACTCTGAGAGCAAAAGCTTTTACAGTACAACCATTTCATCGATTGATGATTCTAAAGTATTGATCTAAAAGTAAAAAGTTTGCCTTTTTTGGTTTTCTATGAAACATGTAATGGCGCATTTCTTAAAGTAAGGTATTTACAAAAGTGTTGTTTTAGTGTGAAACCAACAACTCCAGATGGGAGCTGGGTTCGATGCCAAGCCCCACCAATATATCATTTCAGTAAAAAGCCACATTTAATTGGTAGATAACAGACAACTAAAAGCTAATTGATTTTGGGGGAGTCTAAATGGAGGCGTACAGCTGGGGTAAGTGAGGGTAAGCAATGCCCTAGACTCTGAGGTCAAGGTCAAAATGAGCTGACATTTTAGTAAATGAATCAATAAAATGTTCACGTCTGTCTGAAGGTTCGAGGCCTGTGGAAAAAGCCTCTATGAATTATCCACGGCCTCTTGACATGATACGAACATGTCAGAAATCAAATGCGACATTTCAAAAATGACAACTGCTCCGAGAAAAACAGATAGACATATGAAACTGTAAATCTGTCCGGGCAGCCGCAGAAACGAGCGACAGCAGATAAGCAGGAGGAAGACGAGACATCTAGTTTCAAAGTGAGGGCACTGCGGGAGACGGATGAAAGCGAAGGAGGTGAGGGGAGGAGATAATGAGAGAGGAGAGGAGGCGAGGCTGGGGAGGAGGAGATTAAGGGAGGTGGACAGAGGGAGATAGAGAGATTAGAAAGATGGCAGGACGATAAGGGCAGGGAGAGGAAGGTGAGGATTAAAAAGTTTCTGCGCCTGTTGTCCCCTTTCTCTCATGTCAGGGCACATTGAATATCACTCGAGTGTGTGATGGAATTGCAGACTCGGTCCTGTATTTGTCGGATTAAAGCAGGATTCCTTTTTGATGATTTGCAAGTATCCTGCTCTGCGAGAGTGCTTTTAAAATACTCAGAAATCCACCAATACTGAAGCAAAACTCGGATCAGCCGTGTTTCAATTCATCCTGATATTAATTCAAGTTTTCAAGTGATTGCACATTAATCAAATATATATATATAGTTTGGAGGACTTCACTCAGAAACCATGCCCTGTGACATCGCCCCCCCCCCCCATCATCCTCTGACTAATGTCTGTTCCTCTTCGTGCCTGGTAGAGGCAGAGATGGAGAAAACAAAAAAGTCTTTGGGCAGAAGACTCGGCCATTGTTGGAGAGTCGACATTTCTGCTGGAGCACATGATGTATTTGCTTTTTCGTCTTGAATATTTATTTGCAGCTTTTTGAATTTGAATCACACCATTTAGGAAAATGAGGAAAGATGAAGGGACTCTCTTTCATTTCCTCTTAATAGCAATTTCTATGTTCTCAAAATCTGCCTCTTTAGCAAATAAATGCTCCACTTTGTCTGCCATCTCATCACTAACTTTGTCAGTGTGCGGTTTGGCTTTGAGAAGGAAGTCTAAAGTGAACAGTGTAGGACAGTAACTGAGTATATTTACTAAATACTGTAATTAGGTACACTTTTGAGGTACTACATTTTAAGAGGACACATTGTAGTTTTGACCCTTCTATATTTAGCCTATGTTACATTACAGATTCAAATTAACTTTACCAAGTATTTGTTTTGTGTACTTTAACTACATGTTTGAAGGCAGGACTTATACTAGTATTTTTTACCGTGTGGTTTTACTACTATGTCTTAAAACACAGTACTTCTTTTACCTCTCAGTGAGTTTATCAGAGCTTTTCTGCAGAACTCAGCGGCCTGTGGCGACTGAATGCAGATGTGTGCATTAGAGTGGATTGAGCTGTAAAACCAGAACAATGAGCCTAAAAATGAATCCCTTTGAAGCTCACCTTAAATCTGTCCCATGACAATCTCATAAGAGGCAGCTTTAAAGTGGGTGTGACTAATTTTGATTACTTTAAAGGTTGTTTCTCTGTTTGTTAACCTGTCGATAAGCACCAATTATCTTGTGTTGCACTACTGGAGGAGCATGTGACCTAAGTTTTTAATTGCCATATCTACACTGTAGCTAATGTACAGATCCGGACTAAAACCACCAGACAAAGGGACAGTTCATCCCACAGGCCATAAGACTGTTAAACACCTGAACTTTTGAAAGAACATCCATAACATTCATCTGTTTGCAACTTATATCAATATTCCAATGACTTGTATATAAACTATTCTGCACTATTTCCATTAGATTCTATTTCATTTCATTTACTTGCACTATTATCTGTTTTATTGTGTTGCACTGTTGGAGGAGCCTGTGACCTAAGAATGTCATTGTCATAACTACACTGCTATATGTACACATGACAATGAAAGCCTTGAACCTTGTACCTTGAAATGACAATAAAGCCTTGAAACTTGAAACAATGAGCAGTCTATAGTGGTTGTGTGTGTGTGTGTGAGTGTGTGTCTCACAGAGATGCTGTCCCGGGATCCGTCCGGTCTGTACGTCCAGGAGAAGGTGACGTCATCGGAGGTGCCGCGCCATGAGAAGAAGGAGCAGGAGAGGCGGACGTCGGAGCCCAGCAGGGCGTGGCGCTCCCAGCCGGTGTAGATCGATATGGCCTCCGTCTGCTCGGGCACTGGACACACATAACATCAGGATTCATCAGTGGCGGTTCTAGACCAATTATACTTGGGGGGGGGGGTTAGTTATTTCATGAGAGGGGACAATAAAAGCGGGTTAAAAAGACAAAGACAGTATCAAGTAATTGTGTAAAATAAACGTAAAATACAGTAATTGGTTTTTGTTTTTGTAAAGATATTAGTTTTAGTACATTTAAGTTACAGTCCTTTGTTTCAGTAGTTTTTTTTCATTTAGAGTATTTGTTTTAGTAACTTTAAGTGACAATTTAATTACAAAACATAAACAGTATTTGCTTTTATATAAGGTCATGAACAGTTTAATCTCCACTGTACATCGGGGTCTCTGATTTGATTTAGTTCCAATAAATCGTAATATTGGTTTTTTTGGAGGATCAGTGCGACGGGGGCACTGGCCCCTGTTCCCCCCCCCCTAGAACCGCCCCTGGGATTCATCCACAAACATCACCACGAGGCAAAAGATTCAGGGAGAGCAACATGTTTTGGGTTTAATATTATCATAAGTATTGATTTAAAACATAGTCTACAATCTGCAGTAGAATGTGATCAGAATTTCAACCTGCTACACTTTTTTTTTTAGTTGAGAGCAAATTGTGAAGATATATGAATCATTCATGCAGAATTGGCTACATGAGTGGAAATTAAAAAACATTAAATGAGTACAAACTTTGAAGGCCTTCATCTTATAATTGCAATTCAGTAACAGTCTTCAGTTTATGTGACATCTTTTGGTTAGTATTTGGAGAAGAAATACAAAAAAATATAATTGGAAATCTAAGAATACCCTCCGTTCAACTTTGTATAAAAGTCATACTGTTTTCCGGGTCAATGTGACTGATTTTGATGTTTGTTCTATTATACTTTTAATCAAAATATGCTTAGTTTTCTCCGTAATTCACTACATTTCTGACCATTTTTCAACTCCTACCCTAACCACAAGGCATACAAAGCACAACTCACATGACCTTTCTCTCTGAAATCTTTTAAATCAGATACTTAGCTATGCACCAACACACACACACACACACACACACACACACACACACACACACACACACACACACACACACACCACACACACACACACACACACACACACACACACACACACACACACACACACACACACACACACACACACACACACACACACACACACACACACACACACACACACACACACACACACACACACTGTTAAACTGCACATTTAGAGGTGTCAGCTCCACCATCGATTCAGACAAGCACTCAGTAAATATGTGGATTAACACTGGAATATTAGTGCTAGTCCCTCAAAGTCAAAGGGGAACATCATTTCCCCATTAATATGGATGGCGTTGGCTTAATCATGTGCACTGTTTATGCTCGAATAATATCTAATGATCGATGTTCATTTGGTTTTGGCTGCAGAATCAATATTTTACTTCCCTCAAAAATGCATTCAGCATCTCAAGCAACCACCTCTGCAACCGCCGCAACAACATCATCTTTCTGTTGTTCAGTTTCACTTACAGCCGTGAGTCACTGTATTCTCACTAATGCCCATAAGTGTAGCAGAGCTTCATGCTTCCTCTTCTTTAATCACCCGGAGAGTAAAGTTCACAGCGTTTAATGCAACAGTGAACGCGGTCAGCGCAGAAAACGAGTCAATGAACTCACGCTTGACATTTTCAATTACAAATCTTACAAAAACTGCAAATATGTGACAGGCGGGGAGCGCAGAGAGCCTCAAGAACTCAAGCCTCCATTTGAAAGTCATAATATTGCTTTTGAGGCACCTGCAATTATAAGAGGAGCACACAGGGACAGTGCTGGGTCATCGAGTATAACACACCAGAGAATGCCTATTTTGTTATCAAATAAACAGATCAATGTTAAAGATATTAGTTCAATACGCTTTGAGTTTTAACAGTGTGAATAGTTCAATCAATGAATCCCTACTGCACTGAAAAAACTTAAATGTTGACTTTATTTAAATGTGTTAGGTCAACAAGTTTCACATTACTGTATAGGTTAGTTGAAAGCAATAATATTAAGTTGAACATTATAGGTTTTCTTTGAACTTAAAAGTATTGCTTTCAACTAACCTAATACAGTTATGTGAAATCTGTTGACATAATACATTCAATTAAAGTTGAGTTTTTTCAGTGTAAGCCTTTTGACCTTATTTTTTTCAAATATATCATCAGTTTTCAGGTTAGCTCTGAAGAAGAAAACACCGCACATTCAACCCCACATCAGATGTAAGATCATTTCACCATCTTCCTTTACAAAAGCTGTAACTCTCTGGTGTCTTCGACTCAAAAAATAAAGTAGGAACAAGTTCAATATTTTCTTTCTTTTACCTATTCCCAGGAGGAGAACCGACGCCAGCGCCACAAACGTCAGCATGGTTTCAGGCTTCAGGAGAGACTGGTGCTGCAGAACAGAAGTCTGTCGAGGAAGAGGAGGGCAGGCGAGTGGAAGGAGGAGAAAGACAGACAGAAAGTGGAGGGGTCAGGACGCCAGGACACGGGTCTTCAAAACAGGACAACAACAGGAAACCCACTGTCCCCTGGTTTATATCCAACCACACCTCTCAGCCCGGCCCATTCCTCCTCTCCACCCCCCCCCCCCCTCCCCTAACTTCCACCCCTCCTGTGAACCTCCCTCATCGAGACACACATCATCTTTTCAAGTGGTAGACAAAAGGAAGGCGAGAGGCACCTGTAGCTGGTCAATTAGGTAGGTAAACAATGGGCTCTTTGGGGCGAATTTGCAAAAAACTCTGAAGCATCACGCCATCATGAATGAAATGTGTTAGATTACACCCTCTGTGTGATGTGAGAGGGAATGCTAATCAACACTTAGCATGGAGGCGCTGACAGGAAATCAAGACCATCTGTAGAGCTGTGTGTGATCAGTG
Source organism: Gymnodraco acuticeps (assembly GCF_902827175.1). Taxonomy (NCBI): domain Eukaryota; kingdom Metazoa; phylum Chordata; class Actinopteri; order Perciformes; family Bathydraconidae; genus Gymnodraco; species Gymnodraco acuticeps. The sequence goes on from NW_022992290.1 coordinate 546,413, forward strand.
CTCATATGTAAATATCACATGTGTGTTTACAGTGAGGGAGGAGGAGGAGGGGGGGATCCTGCAGCGAGGTCAGACCAGTGCTCCCCCCCCCCCCTCACCTCTCCTCTTCTTGCACTTTCACCGGGTCTGACTCCAGCGGCTCTGAAACAAAGCCCCGACTCTTTTGCTCCCTGTCCTCCCTCTCTTCAGATTCCTGTCGTTTGCTGACGTCTAGCACTTGGAGACAATGGAGAGAGGGGGGGCACTGACCAAACTGTCAATGGCGCTTTCTTCCACCCTTGCCTGGTTTTAATGCTTCTGCCCAAGACAAAGCTTCGTATTCAAAAAATGGAGCGCCCTCGTTTCCAGTAACACAGACAGCGACTGAGTGGGACCTGCTATATATAGATGGGTTGATATGAGGACACACGGACATGAGACAGAGACAGATACAGAAGCAGGACATGAGGAGAAACATTTGAGAAAGAGCAGACACGCTCGAGTGGAATTTCTGCAAAAAAATCTTCATTTTTTAAAAAGGCTTCATTCCATCATTTTGTCACATGTCATAAATATGCATCAATTTAGCCGCTGGCGTAGCACTAGTGGATGCATGCACAAATGAATGGTCTGCGGTGCTCCTCCAGCTTCAGGAAGCACACAAGCTGGATCCACTTTTACCACAAAATGAAGTTTAAAGTATATCATGTATATCTCCTTCTGCCCCCCTTGGGAAATGAATATGAGGGGAAAGAAGAGCTGCTCCAAATACAAGTCAAAAGATGATGAAAATAAGGTGTTTTCACTCGTAACAAGTAACAAAATCTGCGAATAGAACAAGTGAAAATTCGCTTGGTAACATTTCTTGAAATAAGATGGGATATTTAGATAAATCAGATGTAATTGACTTATTTTGCACTATATTTTTCCAGAATAAGGAAATGTTTTTGTTACAAAATAAGCCACAAATGCTCAAAAGTGTTCTGTTTTCTGATGTTAGACGGATTTTTTCGAATAAACATGTAAAAAAGAAACTTGAAAAAAGAGTCTTTGCCTTAACAAGATACTCAAGATGCATTAAAACAAGACCCTATGTCACTGCGTTGTTACCTCTTAGGTTATTAAAGTAAAACAATTATGAAAACAAGGTATTAGGAAAATTAGCTTGGTAAGATTTCTTGAAATAAGATGGGATATTAAGATGAATCAGATCTTGAAATTAACTTATTTTTGAACTATATTTGACCAGAATAAGGAAATGTTGTGTTAAATAAGCTAACTAAATGTTAGTTGGTGATTTTCCAATAAACGTGTAAAAAAACAAATACGTTTTTTTAAATAAGATGTTTTCAAGTGTCTTAAGATGAATACAAACAAGACCCTTCGTCTCATTGTTACTTCTTAAGTTATTAGGTCTCAAGTGTAAATAAATGTCTGACTAGATATTAGACTAAAAATACTTGGCAATAATTGTTCCAGTTTTTGTAGTCTAGAGGAGGCACTTGACAAGGTTGTCCACTTCATCCTCTTCTTTGTCATTTTGTTGAGGCTTCTCATCCAGGTTTCCTCTGCTCTCCTCCTCTTGGCCGAGACGGCAGCAGAGCATTTAGCGACAGATTGACTTTTGCTTACATTTGAGACCGCGGCATAAATTCTTGCCACTTGTGAAATATTGCAACCACTCATTCATTTTAACACCCCAAATACCCCTGCTGACGGATCAGCTGAACAAAATGGACCATCTGCCAACTTGTTGGCGCCATCAACTGTCTAAGCTTTGGCTTGAACGTCTAAATCGCGACATCCTTAACAATTATGGCAGATCCTGCCTTCAGGCCCCGGAGAAACAGGGGGATTCTTTATGAGCCTGGCAGGTGCGGAGCGTGGCAGCCGCCCAAACTCGTCAGCGCCGAGTGACGGTGGCAGCGGCAATGGCTCAGCTTGGCAGGCAGAAAGTGTATCACATATAGAGCGAAGGCCCCGTTCCTTCGGCTGGCAGCCGTGCAGCACACTAATGCAGGAGAGGGAGAGCTTATCTACAGCTAAATTATACAGAGAGGAGGTAAGAGAGAGAGCTAGCTGTAAGAAACGGACAGAGAAAACACGATCCATAGAGCCATTTAGAGATTGTTGCTAAATTATTCATCAGTCGTCAGCTGCACTTTAGTGATATTGGGGTGGACAAGGCTTCATATCAATTGGTGTTATTAGAGTTGAATGAATACGCAAATTACCCCCGGCTTCAGCCACGGCGAGAATGAAACCGTCTTAACTGTCAGCCCATGTAACTCATCAGGCTTGTTTTTTTGCGGGTTGAAACAGTGGACTCGGTAGCATTTTGTGAGGGCATGTCATTAGACACCCGTAGAAATGTACAGAGCATTTTCCCTTGTGATATTGTCATTTTCTTTGATGTAGAATTATTTCCAATGGCAGGAGAGAGAAAAACATACATACCAAGCGCACATTGAAAAGACCGGGGATAATCAGTCTGGGAAAGAGTCCCGAGCTGTAGATGCTAGGCACTTGTCAACTCTGTGCATGTCTAATTTTTCTGCAATGTTGGGTATGTTTGTCACAGAGCAGCGGTGATCACACGGCAGGCTGGCAGATGTGCAGCGGGAGTCTTTATCAGGGCTTCTGTGAATGGAGAGTGTCTTTAAGATAGGACTGGAGGGTTTATCGCCGGTTTAATCTGGGAAAAACTAAGAGACACAGAAGAAATACACACCACAGGCTGGTTCACACCAAGGTCAAAAGACTAATGACCGTGGACAATGATCCGATGGACCCCCTTAAGCACAAGCCTCTCAGTGTGGGCCAAAGTGAAGCAGTGACAAGTGGGCAACAACAACTACCCTCGCCATCATAAACCAATCATCAAGTGTTCTCGCAAACGACTCCAACGGCTCACAGTTTTGCTGCAGGGGTTGGATAATCAAGCGAAACATTTCCATAACCAAATAAGGCAAATGAGCCATGGCGAGCAATTGGCCAGAAAACTGTCAAAAGTTAGTGCTAGGAGGCAGGATTAAGTATAAATACAGCACTGTGGTTCTATAATAGGACACCAGTTCAAAGCCTGATGACTAAAATAAGATCTCGAGGAGGATACTGCAGCTAAAAATGACTAGAAATGGTTTGTATACCTTATTTTTAAGCATTTAGTGCAGATCCCCAACCAGATAAGTCTGCAGTTGCTTATGAGCAGATGGAGGGATTGTAGAGTAGCTTGAAGTCTGTCAAAAATGCAAATGTTGACTCAGTGTGAACATGATGTAAAAAGAATATGTGTGTGAAAAATAGTGCAAGGAAATACAAACACTTGGATAAAGGGAATCGGTAGTTTAACTAGCATGTTAAAGCACATGATGAACATATGAAATTGTTATTTTAAAAGTACCAGATAAACCTTTAAAGAGTCCTCTCCTGCTGATGTTCAGGTGTATATCAGTATGTAGTGTCTCTACTTTAAAGAGTCCTCTCCTGCTGATGTTCAGGTGTATATCAGTATGTAGTGTCTCTACTTTAAAGAGTCCTCTCCTGCTGATGTTCAGGTGGTATATCAGTATGTAGTGTCTCTACTTTAAAGAGTCCTCTCCTGCTGATGTTCAGGTGTATATCAGTATGTAGTGTCTCTACTTTAAAGAGTCCTCTCCTGCTGATGTTCAGGTGTATATCAGTATGTAGTGTCTCTACTTTAAAGAGTCCTCTCCTGCTGATGTTCAGGTGTATATCAGTATGTAGTGTCTCTACTTTAAAGAGTCCTCTCCTGCTGATGTTCAGGTGTATATCAGTATGTAGTGTCTCTACTTTAAAGAGTCCTCTCCTGCTGATGTTCAGGTGTATATCAGTATGTAGCTTCTCTACTTTAAAGAGTCCTCTCCTGCTGATGTTCAGGTGTATATCAGTATGTAGCTTCTCTACTTTAAAGAGTCCTCTCCTGCTGGTGTTCAGGTGTATATCAGTATGTAGCTTCTCTACTTTAAAGAGTCCTCTCCTGCTGATGTTCAGGTGTATATCAGTATGTAGTGTCTCTACTTTAAAGAGTCCTCTCCTGCTGATGTTCAGGTGTATATCAGTATGTAGTGTCTCTACTTTAAAGAGTCCTCTCCCGCTGATGTTCAGGTGTATATAAGGATGTAGTGTCTCTACTTTAAAGAGTCCTCTCCTGCTGATGTTCAGGTGTATATAAGGATGTAGTGTCTCTACTTTAAAGAGTCCTCTCCTGCTGATGTTCAGGTGTATATCAGTATGTAGTGTCTCTACTTTAAAGAGTCCTCTCCTGCTGATGTTCAGGTGTATATCAGTATGTAGTGTCTCTACTTTAAAGAGTCCTCTCCTGCTGATGTTCAGGTGTATATCAGTATGTAGTGTCTCCACTTTAAAGAGTCCTCTCCTGCTGATGTTCAGGTGCATCAGTATGTAGTGTCTCTACTTTAAAGAGTCCTCTCCTGCTGGTGTTCAGGTGTATATCAGTATGTAGTGTCTCTACTTTAAAGAGTCCTCTCCTGCTGATGTTCAGGTGTATATCAGTATGTAGTGTCTCTACTTTAAAGAGTCCTCTCCTGCTGATGTTCAGGTGTATATCAGTATGTAGTGTCTCTACTTTAAAGAGTCCTCTCCTGCTGATGTTCAGGTGTATATCAGTATGTAGCTTCTCTACTTTAAAGAGTCCTCTCCTGCTGATGTTCAGGTGTATATCAGTATGTAGTGTCTCTACTTTAAAGAGTCCTCTCCTGCTGGTGTTCAGGTGTATATCAGTATGTAGCTTCTCTACTTTAAAGAGTCCTCTCCTGCTGATGTTCAGGTGTATATCAGTATGTAGTGTCTCTACTTTAAAGAGTCCTCTCCTGCTGATGTTCAGGTGTATATCAGTATGTAGTGTCTCTACTTTAAAGAGTCCTCTCCTGCTGATGTTCAGGTGTATATCAGTATGTAGTGTCTCTACTTTAAAGAGTCCTCTCCTGCTGATGTTCAGGTGTATATCAGTATGTAGTGTCTCTACTTTAAAGAGTCCTCTCCTGCTGATGTTCAGGTGTATATCAGTATGTAGTGTCTCTACTTTAAAGAGTCCTCTCCTGCTGATGTTCAGGTGTATATCAGTATGTAGTGTCTCTACTTTAAAGAGTCCTCTCCTGCTGATGTGCAGGTGTATATCAGTATTTAGTGTCTCTACTGTGACATGTCTCCACGCTTTAATGTTCAAAAAGCTCTTTATTTTTCTCATACTCTCTGTGCTGCAGCACCTCTTTTCACCCTCTGTCTGAAACCAGAGCCCAGTCTGCTTTGATTGGTTAGCTGACCAGCTCTGTTGTGATTGGTCAACCGTTTAGAGATGTTCCGCCCCTTATCACATTGTGTTGGAGCGCTAGCCAATAGAAGGCCAGTGTTACATAATGATGTCACTATGTTACGTAGGTAAACAAAGGAGTCCAACTGTATACATTGCCATGAGACTTTGTACAAACATTCACGTCCCAATAAGAATCCTCCAAAGACAAACAAGTTGGTGCTTTCCTTTGGTTTATGAGCAAATACCTACAAAACAAATGCCATACAAATAACACTCCCATGATCTTTTGGTGTCCGTACTTTGTTACTAATGGCGCATTTCCACTGCAGCGGGGTAGCCCCGTTTAAGCGTCCCTAAGCGTCCTCGCTCTGGCCTCGGGCTGCCTCGCTGGCCGTCCGAGGCCGTGGCGCATTTCCATTACAGTTTAGGACCTGGGGTAGCAACGCAGTGTAGGCGGGGCGATCGGCTTTGTTTTTGTTCACATTTCGAGTTGTTCCGTCGAGCTCCCGCTGGATTTGATCATCCCCAATGAGATGTAGGAACGTCGTCACCTCCTCGGTCGACCACGGTGTGCTTTTCTTATTAGACGTAGCCATTTTTGTAGCTCATCCGTTTACAAAATGCTGTTTATAAAAATGCTGTTTATAAAAATGCTGCAAGCTTGCTTCTAAATATATATGCAACGCTAGGGATGAACTCGCGCGCGATCTTGTGACGATTCTCTCTGACCAATCAGCAGTCGAGAGTGTTGACGTCACTAGTTCAGCCCTGGCCCTGGCCTGATAGAACCACGATTTTATGGGGCCGGAAAAAGAGGGAAAAAGTACCCGCTAGCCGGTGCTAGGCTATATGGAAAGGCCACCAAAAACTGGCCTGGCCGCTTGAGGACGGTTAAGGACGCTTAAACGGGGCTACCCGCTGCAGTGGAAACGCGCCATAAGCTAAGAGACCTTGTCCATGGAAACATTGCTTTTGCATCCCTGTGCTTCAATTTAGACTCAAACGCAAACCAGTTATCTTAGATTTGTATACTCATCTCACTTTGTATTGCTGCTGCTTCACGGCAATTTCCCTCGGGTTACTAAATAAAGTTTAATCTTATCTTAATCAAACCTTAACCAAACCAAAGCAGAGTCGGTTAACAAAGCGGTTTCACAATGGAGAGATGTGGCTGTGTGAGGGAAGGGCTCAGGAGGTCATTTACAAACAATATCATCTCATTTAACTTGGAGGACTTGTTGGCTCGGCTACACGCGACTTGTGCTCGTTGAAGTGAGCTGATGAAGTGCCTGATGAGTCACAAAGCAAACACAATTGTGCACTATCTCTCTCGTCGAAGGCCTAATAGCCTTTCAGAGTGGAGCCTGGAGGACGAGGGAAATCGCATAAAGGACCCAAAAATGAGGGGGCCTGACATCATCAAATCCGAAAGGTTACTGGCCAACGCTGGGGCCTCCTGCTCAAGAAAAACGCGATTGATATTCTACGGTTTTGGCTGGGGACAATAGCCGGGTCTGTCCCTCCCTCTATCAGAGCCTGGCATGGCAGAGATGTCACAGAGAGCACCAAACAAATGGATGGAGGGATAGAAGAGGGATGGCGGGATGGGGAGGAGGAGGAGAACAAACACATTGTTCACTGGGTGGAGAAAGGGGTATTGTGAAAATGACAGATAGCTTATGTGGGAGAATGGGGTGGAGGAGACGGAGAGGGAGACAAAAGGAGAGAGAAAAGGTGAAACCTGGCATTTTTTTTTTTATAGATGCCCGCCTTTTTTTTCTCTGTAGTTGGAGGTAATCCATAACCCTGCTTAAGGGGACACTTCAGCAAACTTTAAAGACGAACACAGCAGAGACAATTTCAGCACAGAGGAGCTTGCCTTTCATCTGTCACAACAACACAGATCAGTTCTGCGGCATTTTATATAAAGCACGCTCCACGCAGCAAAGCCCCCGGTGGCTTCTTAACACGTAGCGAGGCACATCAACAGAGGGGGAGCAGGTAGGTTTGCAAATGTGACTCCCCCCCCCCCCCGGGACCCGAGTGAACGGGTGACTTGATGTGAACTAACAGCACAGATGTTAGAACACGGCCAGGACCTCGCTGGCGATGGAGGCCACTGTGCTGCTCCGCAGGCGTGTGATATGAGCCAGCTGCCCCCTTCAGTAAACATCACACACACACACACACACACACACACACACAGACACACAGGCACGGGCAGTTAACCAGGCGCGCACTTTCAGAGATGATAAAAACAACTTCATTCAAACATGGACAAAAGAGGAAATGGAGACAGTAATTTGTACGCTTGCAGCACTTACTACAAACACACAGCCAAAAACTCAACAGCATGGTCTCGTCACAAGAAGGATGACTGGAAATAATCAAGACTATAGCAGACGTATTTCTTTAAGTCTACAGCCATGCATTTGGCTCTTTAAGGCTTTAGTTAAAAAGGGACAGAACATCTAAATATTGATTATAAAAATGACTTAATTCAAACAAAAACAATACATTTGTAAAACTCAACAGCAATGTCTCTTCAAGTCATGACCCCTACACTGGAAATAATCAAGACTATAGCAGTTGTTTTTCTTTCTATAAAACCCGTCTACAGCCATGCAGTTAGCTCTTAAAGGTTTAGTGACAGAAAATCTAAATATTGGTTATAAAATCGAATTCATTCAAAAATGGACAAAAGAAGAAATGGAGACTAAGTTTGCATTCTCTATATCTATCAACACAACAACATAAAGGTACACAAAGACCCCCCCTCCACTAACACAATCAGACAAACAGCGAGTCAACCCTCACAGTAATTCCCAACAAAAGCCGGGATCATGCAACACAGAATGGAATTGAATTTATGACATATTTGCATTTCTCAATACTTCATGCTCTGCCGCCTGGTTGCTTTCCATTAGGGTCTTTTTTTCCCATTCCTCACGCCAACTTCTAAAGCAAAAGTACAGCTGACAAGTGCTATTTGAATTTCAAATTTTAGCAACACCAGCAGGTCCCTTGTTTCTATTAAAGAAATTGACGAGATGTGATGAAGATATTACAATATAAGTGTCAGATGTAGCCGAAGTAGCGCGCAGGAGGCGAATATATTTCAAGAGCAAACTGTGAGGAAAAAACACCTTTAAATCTTCACTAGGGGAAGGTAGTAAATGGAAGAAAATATGAGTATGGTACAGATAAACAACAGTGGCAGATAGAGAGGGAAGGCAGCTCTGGATTTGGCATTTCCATGATTATCCTACCACAATGGTGTCCTTCTCAAACTCCCATTCTGCAGACACAAGACACAGCCCACACAAATAATAGGCAAACCACCAGCCGTGCAGTATGCATACTCGCATGCCGACATAGCACAACACATCTTGACCTCATAAGCACTCCAGTATAGGAAATACAACCCACTCTGCATGAGACAACAGTGACATGCCACATACAGTGCGAGTCACCACAGAACGGGCGAACATGTACATGCAAATGATCCTGCAGACCAGCCGCTGCTGTTCAATTGCACACTTGATGAATGCCTTCTTGCAGCCGGAAGAATGCCGGCTTACCGACGCTTGTAATTTATTTCCTGCATCTCATCGTGTTCAGCACAACTCCCCGCTGCTCAGCTGGAGCTATGCATTTATGATCACCTAGTTCACGAAAACAACCATCCTTTTGGCTCTGTGTAGTTAAAAAGGACAGTTGACCATAAAAACAAATACATTTTCCTCTCCCCTGTAATGCCATTCATCAGTCTAGATTATTTTGGTGTTGCCTTTTAGGGTAAAGTATATGGTGCTTGGATTGAGATGCTAACCTTGATTGAACTGGGACAGACAATCTTTGTAATGCCATTCATCAGTCTAGATTGTTTTTGTGTGAGTTGTCCTTTTAATATAATGGATCTAGATGATGCTCAGCTTGAAGACCGCCAAATAAATACTTTTGTAAAACTCAACAGCAATGTCTCTTAGCTTAAAACCATGAAGCGGTAAATCAAGATAATCCAGACTTTATGGTATATTATGAATGTACTGTATGTCCTTGTATTAAATGGTGTCAAGTGAACAAGAGTATCTTAGTGGTTTCCTCATGTTGGACTTCTGCATGTATACAAATGATGTATCTAATATATCACATTCCAATCACTTTCATATGGACCCTTATTGCACTATTTCACTAATTTTCTTTTTGTATTTACTTGTGTTGCACTGTTGGAGGAGCCTGTGACCTAAGAGTTTCATCGTCTCAACTACTGTGGCTGTATGTATGACTAATAAACGCCTTGAACCTTGAACCTACACCAATGCATATTCCAAGAACTGTAAAAACATGGGGAGCAGACCATGATGACCCAACTGTCCAAGGAACAGATTCAGTGTCAATCAGTGAACGATGTAAGGTTACGTTATGTCTGTAACTTCATAAAGAGAAGATTGTATTGTAAGTAAACACCCGGAATCATACCCTCCTGTCTCCATCCTGCCTTTTTCTTGAGATGCTTTTCATGTAGGAACTATTTTCTTTCAACAGAATCGCAGCGCACAAGGAAGTGTGCATCTTCTCATGTATCGGAGGATCTTTTCAGTTAGTAAGTAACACAACTCTGCCAGGAAGGACGCCATTAATGCTTACATTTCTCTCCATCACCAGTAGCCATCTTTCACTTCTCTCCATCACCAGTAACATTTAGTTCCATGCTCCCTTCTGTGCCGAAATACAGTAGGATGAAAATTGTTCCTACACGAACCACTGAGACATTGTTGTTGAGTTAACAAATGTATTTTCTTGCCGCTTTGAGCATCAGGAGCAGAGTGCCATCTAGTTCCATGTTATTGCAGAGAAGGCAGACATCCCTAAGGCTGATATCTCCGACACTCACAACAAAGTCATTTAGATTGATGAATAGCACTAAGGGTAAGAGGAAGAATGTCTGTTTTTGATTTTGGGGTGAACTGTCCCTTAGTTTTTATTCAAGTCACATAAATCCGAGGATCAATAAAGACATTCAAATTCATCCCGAGGGAAATTAATGTAAAATAGCTCAATCTTTCTGATAATCTTCAACAGATTTCCCTCAAAGCCACTCGCTACAGGAAAATCAGTAGGGTTCTTCCACTGGGAAGTGTCGGTACACATTTTAGAATACGTGAAGATAGTTCTTACCTTTCCTTCCACAGATAGTGTGGCACCACTCAAAATAATTTAAAAGAACACCTATTGTGCAAAATCCACTTGTTCATGTCTTTTCTACATCAACATCTGTGGAAAGAGATTCTGAAAGTTTCAGGAAAAAAGATTCTCTCTCTGTTTGTCCTGATCCATTTATATAAAAACCTGTCTGAAAATGAGCTGATCAGATTTTGGCCACTTTATGTCATAAGGATTTTTTGGCTTGTGTAACCATTAGCCAATCACCAACCAAGGTAACCCCCCCCCCCCCCCCCTCCACACCGGAGTACTTTTCCCGTTTAGTTCCGATAGTGCCTGGAATTTTGCGTTCACACCAAAAAGAGTACTTAGTGCCGGGAACTTTTACGCCCCATTTGTAGTGCCTGCTGATAGGTGGTACCATCCTGGGGAGAAAAAAGTACCAATTTCTATTGGCTGGGCGAATTGCAAACCACGCCCCGTAAAACTCTGAAAAGTTTTGTGAAGCCGCCATTGTATTTGCTGGCATTAGCATTAGCATTAGCCCAGCGCACCAACGGAGAGAGACTAACTTATGGCAACACAAAAAAAAACATGGGAGCGGTGGAGATGAGGAGGTGTCGGCGTTCTGGCGATTTACTCGGAAGGCTTCAGTAGAAGCTGCTGGGAGTCCCAGCAGTCCCGATCTGTACTTAGATCCATGGGGGTACTAAGTGCTGGTACTAATTGCTGGCACTAAGTGCTGGTACTAAGTGCTGGCACTAAGTGCTGGGCACTAAGTACGGCACACACTTGGTGTGAAAGTGGCTATTGTGTTATTTTTAACCAAATGTCTCTCAGAGGGGCGTGGGGAGGGGCTCCTTGTTTTCATCTAAAGTAACAGACAGAGAATCAGCACTTTTGAAACAGGGCTGAAACAGAGGGGATTATGGGTAATGCTGCAATGATCTGTTTGGTGTTTGGAGCCAAACACTTCAGAGACATGTTTGTATATATCTGAGACCTGTAATATATTGATGAAAAACAGTATGATAGGAGACCTTTAAATCTACTGTATCTGCAGCCATATGAAGAGTTTGCACTTCTTTGTGTTTTCATTGCAGCTCTGTTGCTCCTGTACGATGCAACAAAATATGTCCTGCATAATCACTTAACTTGGCATTCACTGCAACACATCGCTGACAAAAGCACAAACACATTAAGTGGCTCAATCACGGTGTGGAGCACACTCGCATCCCCTCACACGGCATCACTATGCAGACTCAACGCTCACAATCCTCTGCTTCTCCGTTTAACAAGCGCCCGTCCTTGGCTCTCGAACTGACCCCCCCCCCCCCACCCACCCCACATCTCTAACAGTCTCTGATTGATTCAGGCTGGACAGTTAGTGGATTTCCATCATCTAATGCAAGCTGTGAGTGCTTCTCTTTTGTCCTGCTGTTAGAGAATCTGTCAGCTCCGGCGCCTTTTTTTCGACTTCTAATAACGTTTTCAGGCGGCCTGCGATCTCCTTGGCTCGTCCTCTCGTTACCGACACGATGAACGCCGTTTGCCGCCGCCTTATGAGCAGAAAATCGGGGCCCGGCTCAAAGTATTGGTATGCAGCCCGTCCGTTGCATGTTTTGCTGGCGATCTATTACCAGCAGGTAGCATAACTGCTGAGTCGATATGAGTTTTGGGAATTTATGTTTACGCAATTTCGTCTCTGAAAGGCAGCCGCTTTGATTAATCAATATAACAAATGACAGCGTGCTTAAAACTGGCAACAGCCTTTATTTTCATTCGACATTACAAAAAGAAAGCTATTTACAATTATTTCTGAAATTGGCATCATTTATTATTCCCACAGGTGATCAGTAGTAGTCCTCCAGATCGCCCTTCTCCCCCTGGTTCTGGATCTGCTGCTGCTTCTTGTACAAATCAGCAATCTGCAGGGAGATGGAGAGGAAGGGAGGGAGGGAGAGGAGGGAGGGAGGGAGAGAAGATCATGAAGTCAGGTCAGTAACATGAACAGCTAAAAATAACAGGATGATTATTCATATCCTGGGCTTTGAAGTCGGTGACTCCCAGCTGCTGACTGGCAGACGGAGGTGATGTTCGCTGAGGGTTTGAAGGTGAGGATGGGGGAGGAGAATAATGTGGGAGTAGCAGGGCCCGCCCAGAGTGAGCAGACGCAGGGTGGCAGAGCGAGGAGGGAAACAATGAGAGGATCAAGGTAACGCTCTGATTCTCAACCTGTTCGGTCCCCATGTTCTCATAATTCCTCTTGGCTTGATTTTGGATTATTTCAAACTGTCTGCTAACTCACAGAGAGTGAAACTAGGTGTGTGTGTTCATACTTTAACAACTGATCATTTAGATGCCGCTGATGTTGCAACCTGACAATAACGATCAACATATCTACAGTTAACAGATGGCTGCTAATTCCAGACAGTAAAAAATAACATTGTAATTTGATTCCGAACGTATAAAAAGTACCAAGGCTCAGGTAAAACAAAACAAAAAACAGCTGGATGTTTTAAGCCTCGTCAAAACTCAAATGTATGTGAGCAGTTACACAACTATAGGCGATGGTTGCTGGTTCAGATGCAGAAGAAGGTGTTCGCTGTCAGTCAGAGTTTGTACAAGAGTGTCTTAAATCTTTCAGGAGAGCCAAACTGGTGGACAAAGTGAACACTCAAAGCTACATGTTAGCAGCTGTGATTTGTTTGTGTGCCCCTGATGGATTGATAAGACAGTTTTATTTGATGTGGGTCACAAAAGGACATCAAAGCGACCATATATATATATATATATATATAAAGTCCCACTGAAGTACCTGGCAGCCTCTTTGCTCTGGCACCTCTCTACAAATAAAATGCATGTGTTTGTGCAAATCTGTTTCCAGACCTAATCTGTGCATCTGGACCGGGTGAAGATTTTACCTATTGACGCAGCAACCACTGTAAGTTATATTCTTGTTTAATTAGACTTCTCTGTTTCATTTATTCTACTCTGTATAATTGTTCTGTAGTTATTGTAGCTAATACGGCGCTTTTGAGAGATTTTAAATCTCAGATCTGCTCAGGCGAAACCTGCTGCACAGGTCTCAGCACTCAAGCCTGCATTACAATAGAGGCAGGGCCGGTCTACTGTCTCCCATCAGCTGTAGATAGTTAACTAATTAGAGGGGCGTGGCCCTACAGCTGTGAGAACTCAGCAATCAGGCGTCCATTTTAGGTAGCTCTTTCCTGGAGCGTCAGACAGCCGAAGACTGACAAAGACATTGGAGTCCTACGGGAGTCACGAGGGAGGCAAATCCTACTCTGATTGAGCTGGTGTCTTATTTCTCTTTTCTTTAGTTTTCTAGCCCCTCATGCTATAATCATGTGTATTTTCTCCATTCCTGTTCATGTGTCTTCTCGCAATTATCACTGGCCCCGTGTATCTCCTAATCGATATAACCGGCCTGCTCTCGTCTATCCCACGTGCTCCACTGAGATCCAACATCTAGTTTCAGGTGGCCTGTGGAATTGCCAGTCAGCTGTTCCTAAGGCTGACTTCATCTCTGGCTACGCCTCCCTGCAGTCTCTGGATTTCCTTGCTCTCACTGAGACCTGGATTACTCCATCCAACACATCCACCCCAGCAGCTCTCTCCACTGCATATTCCTTCTCCCATACACCTAGACCAACTGGCAGAGGAGGTGGCACTGGTCTCCTGCTCTCTCCCAAATGGAGCTTTTCCCTCTTCAAGCTACCTAACTTCACTCCTTCCACCTTTGAATTCCATGCCGTCACAGTAACCCATCCTATACAATTAACCATTGTTGTTCTCTACCGTCCACCAGGCGCCTTGGGGGACTTCTTGGAGGAATTAGATAATCTCCTCTCACACATCCCTGAAACTGGCCCTCCCGCTGTACTTCTCGGAGACTTCAACCTCCAGATGGGGAAGATAGACGAACTAACATCCCTGTTAACCGCCATTGCTTTCTCACTGTCTCCGTCCCTACCGACTCATAAAGCTGGCAATGTCCTTGATCTCATATTCTCAAGGAACTGCGCTACTTCTTACCTCTCTGTAAACCCGCACCACACATCCGATCACTTCTTCATTTCATTCTCTCTACCCCTTTCCAAACATAACAAACTAATCTCTTCTCATCCTGCACTTGTCCGCCGTAACCTTCGTTCCCTCTCCCCCTCTACCTTTGCCTCATCGGTGCTCTCAGCTCTCCCTTCCTCTGACTCGTTCCAACTCCTGCCTTCAAACTCTGCTGCAGAAACTCTCCTCTCTACTCTCTCATCCACTCTGGACTCTCTCTGTCCTCTCACATCTCGGCAGGCTCGTCAGTCCCCTCCTGCTCCCTGGCTAAATGATGCACTGCGTGCTAATAGAACCGTCCTTCGGGCAGCAGAGCGGAAACGGTGGGAATCCAAACACCGTGACGACATCCTAACCTATCAGGCTCTCCTCTCCTCTTTCTCTGCTTCGATCTCTCAGGCAAAAAGCACTTTCTTTCAAGATAAGATCCAATCTTCCTATTCCAATCCTAAAAAACTATTCTCCATCTTCTCCACCCTCTTGGACCCTCCAAAAGCCCCTCCCCCCTCCTCACTTCTGTCAAGCGACTTTGTTACCCACTTTGAAAAAAAGGTTGATGATATTCGCTCTTCTTTTTCTGACTCACCTTTACTCACCGCTGGGTCACCAGACCTTCCTTCCACCAACACACTGACCTCCTTTTCCCCTCTCTCTCCAAGTGAGGTTCTTACCCTCATTACCTCTGCCCGCCCTACCACCTGTCCTCTGGACCCTATCCCTTCAAACCTCCTTCAGACTATCACTCCTGATATTCTACCGTTTCTCACCCATTTCATCAACACTTCTCTAACTTCTGGTCACTTTCCAAACAGTCTCAAGGAGGCAAGAGTAAACCCTCTCCTAAAGAAACCCACTCTCAACCCGTCTGATGTTATAAACTACAGGCCTGTCTCTCTCCTCCCGTTCCTGTCTAAATCACTCGCGCTGTCTTTAAACAACTCTCCTGTTATCTCCATCAGAACAACCTTCTGGATCCGCACCAGTCTGGTTTCAAGGCAGGTCACTCCACAGAAACTGCTCTCATTGCTGTCACGGAGGAACTGCACACTGCCAAAACTGCATCCCTCTCCTCTGTCATCATCCTATTGGACCCGTCTGCTGCATTCGACACGGTGAATCATCAGATCCTCCTTCGCACTCTCCAAAAACTTGGAGTTTCAGGCTCTGCACTTTCCCTCCTCACCTCATATCTGAAAGACCGTACCTACAGGGTGACTTGGAGAGGGTCTGAGTCCCACCCTTGTCAATTAACTACAGGGGTCCCTCAGGGCTCTGTTCTTGGTCCCCTCCTCTTCTCCCTGTACACAAACTCACTCGGATCAGTCATTAGCCCGCATGGTTTTTCATACCACTGCTACGCTGACAACACCCAATTAATTCTGTCCTTTCCCCGCTCAGAGACCCAGGTCGTCGCACGCATCTCTGCTTGTCTAGCTGACATCTCTCAGTGGATGTCTGCTCATCACCTCAAGCTCAACCTTGACAAGACTGAGCTGCTCTTCCTTCCGGGAAAAGATTGTCCCACTCTTGACCTAACAATCAACATCGGCACCTCAGTTGTTTCCCCGACTCAGACTGCAAGGAATCTGGGTGTGACCCTAGATAACAACCTGTCCTTCACTGCAAACATAGCTGCCTACAACCCGCTGCTGCAGATACACGCTTTACAACATCAGGAAGATACGTCCCCAGCTGACACAGAAAGCGACGCAGGTTCTGGTCCAGGCTCTCGTCATCTCACGCCTAGACTACTGCAACTCCCTCCTGGCTGGTCTACCTGCATGTGCCATCCGACCTCTGCAGCTTATCCAGAATGCAGCGGCTCGTCTGGTCTTCAACCTTCCTAAATGTTCCCACACCACTCCGGTCCTCCGCTCCCTTCACTGGCTTCCGGTAACTGCTAGAATCCACTTCAAGACACTGGTACTTGCTTACCATGCTGCGAATGGATCTGGCCCTTCGTACATCCAGGACATGGTTAAACCGTACACCCCAGCGCGTGCACTACGCTCTGCATCAGCCAAACGACTCGCTGCGCCCTCGCTGCGAGGGGGACCCAAGTTCCCATCAGCAAAAACACGTGGGTTTGCTATCCTGGCTCCAAGATGGTGGAATGAGCTCCCCATTGACATCAGGACAGCAGATAGCTTACACACCTTCCAAACTGAAAACTCATCTCTTTCGACTCCACTTCGAGCGTTAGAACTATTAACGAAGCACTTTTATACTAATAAAGGACTGGCTTATCTAAAGCCAGTTGAGTAGCACTTGAAATGTTTGGCTCTATGAAACCTGATGTACTTATATGATTCTGTTTTCTTCAAGGTTGTGTCTTCCTGGTCGAATGTACTTATTGAAAGTCGCTTTGGATGAAAGCGTCAGCTAAATGCAATGTATATGTCCTACAGTGTGTGTGTGTGTGTGTGTGTGTGTGTGTGTGTGTGTGTGTGTGTGTGTGTGTGTGTGTGTGTGTGTGTGTGTGTACAATAACAGTGCAAATCTTCAATGTTAAGTATGTTAAACTTTACTTTAACAGTCAAGGGTCCTTTGACAATTTTTTGAATTCAAGGGGATTTGCTTTTATGAAGAAAAGTAAAAAGAAACACATTTACAAAGATGAACGCGCAGGAATCCGCAACTTTTACTGAATGGATAAACCAATTCATCATTTTGTCTATTAATAACAAATTAATCTGCAGCAGTAATGACATTCTTTTAAATAATTTAAGACATTTTTAAAGCAAATATCTTTAAAAAATGTGCTGGTTTAGCTTCTCCAATGTGAGAATATATCACTATTTCTTCTATTAGTGACAAAAAATGATTGAATCTGACACACCTTCAGCTTGTGGACTCTTCATTGATGATAACAAGCAGGGACGCAGGAAGGGGGGGTGCTGAGGGGGCTGCAGCACCCCCACCTGCGAGGCTCCACTAGCACCCGCACCCCCAAACGCGGCACACCTATAGTGTAAGCTACAGTTACGCCGCTGCGAGGCTCCACTAGCACCCCACTCCACTAGCACCCCACCCCCAACTCTGACAGACTTCGCACGTGCCTGATAACAAGCATTTAAATGTTTAGACCTAAACATTTTCAAACACTATTTATAGCTGACACGATTACTAAATGAGAATAACTCTCAGACTAAACGTTCATTTAAGTCACATGGTGTTGCTTGACATATTAGTGTGCACAACCTTAAACTAGAGTTCCCATTATTTGAAATGTCCAGAGATCTTGAATGTCCCCAGCTTCTCCAGTGAGTGTGTATTCTGCATTTTACACAACCGTACAGCAATGAGTGCATTGTCAGGTTGTTTGGGTCGAAGTATAAATAAATGATGTGCTCGTGGGTCAGCGGGAACGACCAAGAAAAGCAAAACATCTTAAATAATTCAAACGTAATTTATACCACTGGTAAAACGTGATGTCACTGTACAGATGTAGCATCCATTCATACTCTGAGCTACATTTTGAGTAGAATCACAGTTTAAGGTGTCAGCGTGTTTTCAGGTGCCTGCTCATCTCTACTCTATCATTCAGTGTTTGTGCCCTCAGAATATATTACCCAGACTCCAACAGTAAACTCCAGAGGTGCCGTTTTACCTGACTGTCAGTGCATGAATCAATGCCAGCGTACAAAAAGCAGCAGCAGCTCGTCCTTGCAGTGCTATTCACGCTTGAAATGTTTACAGGACAGCTCTTTGTGAGGTGGCCATGATGACGTTGATGCACTGATTTAAAGTAGCATGGCCAAAAAAAGAAAGTAAATTAAATTCCCCACCAGTTAACGGTCATTATTATATTTCACAAGGTCGACCTGTGATGGGGTGTGATGCTCTAACTCAGGGTTGTCCAGACTTTTTTTCCCGAGGGACACATACAGAAAAATATACGAAGGGCTGGGCCACTCACTAGAGGTTTATCGCCTCATAAGTTAAGTTATAAATCAGCAAAATAAAACAAATGTAAGTAAATTATGCTTAATCAGCGTACATCACAGCTCTCCATAGGTTTCAATTATTTTGTTGGTAGCTCATTCCTTAAAACAGAAGCTCCAGATTGATTATAATAAGAGGAAATATTACAATAATATACTTATTGTAAGTCGCTTTGGATAAAAGCGTCAGCTAAATGCAATGTAAAAATAGGAAGGGTTTATTTCAAGCTTGTTATACAAATAAGTTATTGAGCTTTTTTCTTATCAACTTAGATTTGTTAGAAAATGTTTTCAGCTTTAATTAAAGGTGGGGTAGGTCATTTTGGAGAAACCAGCTCGAGTGCGCTAGAATTTGAAAATACACAACCGGAACAAATCTGCCACTTCCTTACAGAGCCCCTCCTCCAACACACACAAACGCGCACATGACCAATGAGGGCACGAGATAAGTTTGTGCACGGATGGAAGGCTGACAGGCAGGTACATTTTTGTATGGATTTTTTGTCAAAGCTCTTCAGATATTCATTGCTATCGGGATGTTAAGAGCATTCCATGGAATATAACAAAAAGTGTATCTCGAGCCGGTTTCTCAAACTTACCTACCCCACCTTCAACTGAATTTATTTGAAAAGTGGGCTTATTAACACATGAATACTGTGTAATATCTGTTTACATCTATATTTAAGAAGTAAAAGACGGACACAAGTTTCATTTGAGGGCCATACTGCATTATACTTTTTGAATTTGCAAAATGGTCCACAGGCCGCATTTGTTCCCCGGGCCGTAGTTTGGACACCCTTGCTCTAAGTCAGGGGTGTCAAACTCAATTTCATCACAGGCCACATTGGAATTATGGTTGCACTCAAAGGGCCGGTTGTAACTTTAAGACTATATAAATATTTAATATATATAAAATGATGTATTATATTACATTACTGCCTCGGATTATTATCAGATAGGGTAATAACTTCATAATAATAATAGCTCTACGGCAAATAATTGCAAGTCTCTTCGGTGAGAATGTCACAAAATGATTTAAAAAGAAAAGCCAAATTCTGCATTCTGTGACATTTGGGGGAAAAGGTAACATTTTGAAAAAAAAGCAACGTTTTGAAAATAAAATCGAATTCTGAGAAAAAAGGCATATTTTGAAGAAAACATTTCAAATTCTGAGAAAAAAAGTCAAATTTGAGATGCATTGTGGGACATGTAGTTTATGGGCAACGTGCTTCTGTAAATCGGCATGTAACCGTGTAATAAACATATTATATTCTTTGCAAGCTCTTGTGGGGCCACAGAAAATGAAGTCACGGGCCAGATTTGGCCCCCGGGCCTTGAGTTTGACACCCCTGCTCTAAGTGAACCAGACATTATTAGGACTCCACCGCAGATTTCACACCCCTGTTTTTAGCCTCTCACTAGGCTGATCTGAGTGTCGGTGATCTGAGTGTCGGTGATGTGATGTTCGGTGATGTACCTGAGCTCCAGTCGTGGCGTCCTCAGGCTTTTTGTCATCTCTGATCCGAAGGAAGCGGGGGAACCTCAGAGAAATGCCCTTCACTGGATCCACCTGAGGGGGAGGGTCACAGTGAGTTTACAGTGAACAGACGTGTGAGCATTTGCCCTTTAGTTGCTTTTACTGTCTTATAAACGGTGACCCCTAGATGTGTTGAATATCTTTCTGACCATCAGGCAAAAAAAAGCTATGAAATCTCAACTACTTCAAGGTTTTAAAACATCAAAGATTGAATTACTTTCTTTTTGAATGTAAGGATTTTTATTTAACCCTTCTTTGCACTTTTGTCCTACTTCATGTTCCTCTGAAATTCTCTTTTTACCTGATGATTCTCTAATTTTCTCTTTTTTTATGAAAACCAATAGGAGAAAATGTTGAACGTGAATCATCGCATTTAAGATTTCCAAATGTATGTATGTAGACATTAAAGGGGCGCTATTATGCTCATTTGTATGCTGTGTCTCTACTGTGACATGTCTCCATGCTTTAATGTTCACAAAGCTCTTTATTGTTCTCATACTGCCTGTGCTGCAGCACCTCTTTTCGCCCTCTGTCTGAAACCAGAGCCCAGGCTGCTCTGATTGGTTAGCTGGCTGGCTCTGTTGGGATTGGCCAACCGCTTAGAGATGTCCCGCCCCTTATTTTATCATATACATTGTGTTGGAGCATCACTTACATAATGATATCATTATGGACTTTTTAGAAGTCTGAAAATGTCCAAAATGAGAGCTCATCAAACTAATCAGTGAAAACTGGCTACAAATGTGCGCTTTGAAAAGTCACGTAACCAAAAAATAACAAAGCCGAAGCTGAATGCTCCATCGAAATCAGTCGCATTGACCCGAAGACACATTTTGAGTTATATACACTGTTGGAAAGAGGAGATTCCTAGCGTTCTAATGATATCAGGATTGTTTTTGTACTCCAAATATTAAGCACAATATGTCACATTATATAATGACTGTCACCGAGTCATCGTTTTGAGAGAAAGGCCTTCAAAGTTTCCTCTTCTCTGGAATCCATCGATCTGATGTATTATTAGCAAATGATCAAAATACTACGGAGGGAAGATATTTTCATTTGGATTACTGGTCTGGGGGAAGCTCGCGAGTGTGTGTGTGTGTGTGTATGTGTGTGTGTGTGTGTGTGTGTGTGTGTGTGTGTATGTATGTGTGTGTGTGTGTATATACGTGTGTATTGTGTTTGTTCCCCGGAAAACACTCACGAGAAACACCGGCTGTTGTTGTGCCTGCTGTGACGTCAAGTTACTCCGTTCTCCGCTTGTAATTATGCCGTTAAAAGCTTCAAAGCTGTATTTATCATCTGAATTTGCCGAAACAAGTTTAATATTCTGAAAGCCAAGACTTTGTTTATTTGAAATCAGATGAAAACAAACTGTAACGGTTATCTATGATTACTATACGCCTTACATTCATAATTTCAGCGGAGGGAGGGGGGGCGGCGCTGCGGAACAGCAGAGTGGCGAGTGACAGCTGCCATCTTCCCTTTATAAGATTCAAAAATGTATTTATCGTGTGATTTTGGAAATAAAAGTGTCATATTCTGAAAGCCAAGACTTTGTTTATTTAAAATCAAACAAAAAACCTGAACCCCGAAAAACTATTTTTTACGCAAATCCACGTTTGTTTTGAAATGAGCCGTTGCGACTTCCGACTGATTTCGATAGAGCGGTTCACAAATTGATTTGTTAACTTCATATGTTGACTCACACTAACCTGTTTAAGCCTCATTAAAGCGGCAGAGACTAACATCTTAGAATAGTTGTAGTAACATTGTGATGTGGAGATGTTTCAGTAACAGTTAGTGCTGAGATAACCTATAACATTTAGGGTTTAGATTTGTTCCAACTATAGGAAAACCCTGTGCAATGTACAGGATGTTAAAAAGTAATGACACGAATCACCTGTCAAAACTATCCTGGTTGTTGACGATATGTGAAGCATGGAAACCACTAACCCTCTTTGAAATGGCCTCATTTGTTTACAATGACTCATCCAGCTATCTCAAATTCATGTGCAGTAAAAAGTATGTTCATAGACACTAAATATGTTTTTTTAAATAAAGAAATCCAGTAAAATATGCAATACTCTTGTTTTTCCTCTTACAAATGTTTGCAGACGGACATCTATCTCGGGGCCTTTTTTTCTTCAGGACTTGAACACTGTAAACTTTATAGCAAACCCTTTATGTGCACTGTGGGACTGAGTCAGACATGCGGCTACACAACGGGTGATAAACAAGTATCTGTGCCATTAAATCCGGCATCTTTTACAACATTTTTTAATAACTCAATTAAGAGCCGCTAATTGTGACTTTTCATTGTTGTCAACAGACCATAACATGCCGGGTTTATCAGGGGAAACACATTGGGGAGATTAACGGGCTGTACTGACCATCCCCATGGCAGCTTTGTAGACGGGAGACAGCGATAGGTCGGCACACTTCACCTCCCAGACCTGCATGGCATCCAGCCACACCTCGGGCTCTGCTGATTGGTCCACACGGTAGTAGGGGCGGGGCTTAGGCAGAATGTGCTCCTAGAGAATAGAGAATAGACATTAAAGGTCTCCTACTATGGTATTTTTAGGCATATATTATGGGTCTCAGATATTTACAACACATGTCTCTGAAGTGTTTGGCTCCAAACACCAAACAGATCATTGCAGCATTACCCATAATCCCCTCTGTTTCAGCCCTGTTTCAAAAGTGCTGATTCTCTGTCTGTTACTTTAGATGAAAATAAGGAGCCCCTCCCCACGCCCCTCTGAGAGATATTTGGTTACAAAGAACACAATGGTGCTCTAGGAGGAGATTCAGGTGATAAGGGGGGGGGGGGGGGGGGGGGGGGGGGGGGGGGGGTTACCTTGGTTGCTGATTGGCTAATGGTTACACAAGCCAAAAAATCGTTATGACATCATAAAGTGGCCGAAATCTGATCAGCTCATTTTCAGACAGGTTTTTATAGAAATGGATCAGGACAAAAAGAGAGAGAATCTTTTTACCTGAAACTTTCAGAATCTCTCACACAGAGGGGACACGTGTTGATGAATAAAAGACATGACAAAGTGGATTTTCCATAATAGGTGACCTTTAAATATTAAGTGTTAACTTATATATATCCTTTATGTAACCAGGTAAAAGTCTCATTGAGATTAAAACCTTTTTTCAAGAGCGACCAGGCCAAGAGGGCAGCATGAACAATGTTACAACAAATGAACACAAAACAATACAGGCAGACGAATACAGCTGTAAAACACAAATGAAATGGCACATTACAAGTCAATATGCAAATAAAAGAAACTGTTATAAAACATTAAAAACTGGCACAATTTTAAAACGACTTCAATTTTGGGATATAAGAGCAATCACATTGACCAATGGTTTCTTGTTCTCTGTCCTTTAAGATGGACTTGAATTCCCCCAGAGCAGGGGTCGGCAACCCGCGGCCCACGGGACGCATGCGGCCCTTTAAGCCCTCTGCTCTGGCTCCCTTGAGCTTAGACAAAAATAAGAAGGAAATAAAATAAAAGTATTTGTAGGACTATTTATATTTTGTTGCACGGTTGAAAATGTTTCGTATCTTGTATTTTGAGGTGATACTGTGACACAAAAATAAAAAACAAAACGGTTTTAATTAGGTCAACTAAAATATGCGTCACATCCTGCTACGGTCCCGCGCGAGCGCCTTTTCCTGGAGGCGAATAACCTGACCCCGGCTCGATGAGCGAACTATGGATAAATCAGAGAAAAGTACCAGAGGAACTTTAATTTTAACTTTTAATTCTGTGTGGACAGTTATATGCTTTCACAGCAAACGATGCTGGTTTACCGGTATGTTTGATATGTAGAGAAGTTGTCAACGGTGGTGCAGCCTTTACGTATCGAGGAACAACACGGGAGAGGAAGACAGCTGACGATCTTCAGTCATAATTCAATGGGGTATGTAATTTATTTCAAAAACACTTTTTGTTATATTCCATGGAATGCTCTTAACATCCCGATAGCAATGAATATATTAAATGCTTTGACAATAAATCCATACAAAAATTAATCTCTGGAAGCCGTAGCGCTGTAAAAAGCACGACCAATCATCTGAGCCGGCCCGGCTAAAGTAACTGGATGATCTACCTGCCTGTCAGCCTTCCATCTGTGCACACACTTATCTCGTGCCCTCATTGGTCATGTGCGCGTTCATGTGTGTTGGAGGAGGGGCTCTGTAAGGAAGTCTGAAGGAATATTTTTTCCGGTTGTGTACTTTCAAATTCTAGCGCACTCGAGCTGGTTTCTCCATCCTTACCTACCCTACCTTTAACTCTTTTTAGGGTGCAGCTATATGTTTTATTTATTTCAAAGTGGGCCCATTTTAATAATATTTTTTTTTCCTTCAAATGTGCAGAGGACTCCCCAAGTGCTGTGTTTAATTTATTTTAAAGTAGGCCTGTGTATTATTTTTAATTCTCCTTATAAGAGTTCTTTGTTTCTTATTAGAGGTTAACAGTTTTATATCATGTAATAAATAGCCTAATAAATGCAAAAACACTGTGACTATGAAATATGTTTTGCGGCTCCAGACAAAACGTTTTTTTTGGAAAAAGGAGCAAAATGGCTCTTTTGGGCAAAAAGGTTGCAGACCCCTGGCCCAGAGTGATACAATCTGACAGTTTCAGCTCCGCCTCCTTCTGTACATGATTCCAGGCAGAAGGGGCAGCATATTTAAAAGCTTGTTTGCCTAGTTCTGTTCTCACTTCAGGAACCAGCATCTGAATAATATTTTTCTATTTTATCTTGCACGACTTGTCTGTGTTAAGTATTTTGTATTTTGTTGGAGGAGCCTAAGTCATTGCCAGACGACCCTGTAGGTGTTGTGCATGTGACAATAAAGCCTTTGAATCTTGCACATTCTTATCTCAGTACCAAGGACCTCAGGAGATGGAATAAAACACATTTTATTCAAATATGCTGAAGCAGTTAACCCCAGTGTTGATGTCAGCTGAGTTTCTTTACATTTTGTTATTGTCAAAAGTCCTTCTAAGTTTATATTATATTAAATCAACCTTATTCAGTTTGAATTCAGTGGTGAAGGAACGTTTTAGTTGACGCAAAGTCTGTTCATTATAGTTTTATCTTTAAAGAAAATAGTCTAGTTTTAGTTTCGTCATCTGAATATATCAAAGATTTAAGTCAAACAGGATCATTTTATTCAGACATATTTTTGATTTAAAGAGGCCCTATTATGCTAATGTTATATCACGTACACTGTGTTCGAACGCTAGCCAATCGACGCGCTAGTAGTGATGTCAATATCAAAAGTCAAAGTCAACTTTATTGTCAATCTTTCAGTTTGAGTGTATGTCGCAGAAGTAACCAAAGGAGTCCAATTGAGGGCGGTGATGGACATATTTCATCATCGTTTTTGTCAACGAAACAATCCCAAGGTAGTCTTCGCCTTTTGAGATATTAACATACTTCTGTATATAAACTGTACATAGATACAGACGTCTATGAGCTAAAGACCAAAGTGAAATGCATTCACAAAGAAAGTGATACAGAGGAGCTGTGGTTGCTCTGCTGAGTCTGCCGCTGCCTCCCATCCATCTCGAGAGGCAGCGCTCTGAACACTCATATCTAAATGATACCTGCTGCCTGAGGGCCAACATGAGAGGGTGTTTCCAAACCACATCATCATACACCTACATGAAACATTTCATTCAGAAACACCTTGATATGCACATTTTTCTGATACCTGATAGTAACCTCTTCAATGAAATAAAAAAAACTTCAATAAACTAGCAGCTGAGTTCAGGCCTCCGCTTCCAACAAAGCGTTTCCGTTCTGCGAGCAAACCGTCAAATTCTACAATATTTAATAGTGTCTTTTTAACTTTGACACAAGCAATCATTCTGTCAGCGTAGGTGTCACACTTTTGCAAAATGACACCTATCTTGCTTTTGGCATAAAAACAATGTGGCTCTGGGAACAGATTAATGATAACTCCAGTGCTGCAGAGTCCACAGAACTGGGTCATATTTAAGTAATGCCGGGGAAAGGAGGCTCCGGCAGTCGTGCTGCTTTTCTCTCACATATTATTTATACTGTGGGCATTCAAGTGACTCTCTTATAAAGAGTGAATTACAATGAGTGAGCTGGTAGGCGTGTAGGGTCTTATAAAACATCTCTGCTCGTCGAGTTAGCGCTCCAGATATATACTTTATCCCACTCCTGATCCACATGAAATCTTTTACAGGTTATCGTTATTAGGGCAACACAATTTATTGAAATCGCAGAATTCTCTTGTGCAATATTCAAATTGGAGGATGTTTCGCAAAGGCTAAATATGTGTTCAAATACAATTTTGAATTAAGTATTGTGGAGCTGCAGGGAAATACTGGGTTACAAATGTCTGAAACCAGAGCTTAGTCTACTCTGATTGGTTAGCTGGCCGGCTCTGTTGTGATTGGTCAACCGCTTAGAGATGTCCCGCCCCTTAGCCTATCACGTACAATGTGATGGAGCGCTAGCCAATAGAAGTGCAAGCGTTAAACAGTGATGTCATTGTGTTAAAGAAGTAAACAAAAGTCCATTGGAGGTGTATCAGGGAAGGAACTTGGGGATTTTAGCCTTTGCAGACCATTTACATGCACAAAAACCTATAGAGCAAACGACAGGAAAGGGAAAACCCCTAAAAGCATGACAGGGCCTCTAAAAAAAAATTACAAATGTTTATTATAATTAGACATAATGTATAGGAGCGGTCTCAGTTATAAGCACATTTCTTCACACCTCCCTGGGTGTAGCATCCATCTTGAGGACATACAGTATAAAAAAAGACTTCTATTTATAATTGAGTACAGGTGCTGTTGCCGGGGGACACAGAGTTTTTGCACAGTATGCAGTATTTCTGGCGAGCTTAAAAAAAAAAAAGGTGGACTTCTTGTTAAGTTGGAAAACTGGAGATTGTATAAGATCAAAAGCAAATCCCTCAGTAGCTCTCAGTGGCCGCTTAAGTCAAGCAAGTGCTCACTTTAACTTGGGTCTTACCATATATTCTCCTATAAGAGTCTGAGGTAAACAGCTCACAGGGTATAATCCCGCTTCTTTGAGACGTTAAATGTGAAACATATGTGCAGGAAGTGCTGGCTGTCACTGACAG
This sequence comes from Gymnodraco acuticeps, assembly GCF_902827175.1. NCBI lineage: Eukaryota > Metazoa > Chordata > Actinopteri > Perciformes > Bathydraconidae > Gymnodraco > Gymnodraco acuticeps. The sequence continues at coordinate 573,571 of NW_022992290.1, forward strand.
TAGCTCCACAGCACTCAACGGAGAAATAATGAATGAATGAACACTTTATTTTGGTTGGAGAAGAGCAGCAGAGTGGTGGGACACAACATGGCTGTTATTGTGCTGCTGTATCAAGTGGGATGTAAAGTGGTTATAGTTCTGCATTGTGTCTTTGATGTAGCAACGCTGACCCATTCTCAGGTCTCGGTTATGAACATGGTGAATAAATTGTTATCAAATCCAATAGGAAAGATGTCCAAGTCTAGGAAATCTATGAATATGACTTTGATATCCTGATAGGAGACGAGATATGACATTTTTGATATTGTAATATTGTTGGTGTCATCTTTTCCAGTTGATTTACAAAAAAGTGTTTTTCTTCCTGAACCAAACCGTTCTAGCTGTTCTGTGACGGCCCGTCCACACTACAGCTTCGACAGCTTCAAAAACGGTTTCCGACGCCTCTGACCATTCACTTTGAATGGGGTGACGTCACTTTTCGCCGAACTGCATTGTGGGAAGCAGAGCGGAGCTTTCCTGGCTGCAAAAGTTGAGCAATGTTCAACTTTTGAAGCTTCTGAAGCTTTCGGTGGAAGCGTCAGCCAATCAAATCATATGCCAGTACAAGCTCTAGCCAATCAAACCGCTGCTTGTGTGTCAGGGGCGGGAGATTCATGTGATTGGTTGTTGGTCGAGCTTCAGACACGCCCAGCTCCAAGCTTTTTTTGAAGCTGGAGTGTGGACGGGCCGTTAGAGCCAGTATTTTTGTGAAAAAGGCCAATTATTTTCACCTCATGATGACCTCTGTAGTCAAGGGACTAGAGCAGTGCTTCTCAAAGTGCCAACAATGGTCAACCCCACTAGGGCTGCACAATTAATCAGATTTCTTTCAAAATCGCAATTTGCACCTGCCCAATAGCCAAGATTTTGTCAATGCAACACATGGGAAAAAATAGTGGTGTTTCTTTGACGCTCTAGCCTACTAATAGTAGATCACAGACTGGAAATAAATCTTGCTTTAAAAAAACATCACACCCTCATATATGGCGAATCCTATCGCAAATTAAATATCTGTCAAATAATCTCAATTAGTGATTTTTTCCACTAGATCGAAGTGAATGATATTGTGATATATGATTTTCTTTATATCGTCCAGCCCTATTCTGAACAATCTAAAATCAACCAGTTATATGATCAGACCGTGGGCTCAGAAAGGAAATAAAGCGATCATTGCTCCCCAGGTTACAGCAGCTCGCCACCCAGAGGAGTGTGAACTCTCCAATCTTCTGTGAGTCTGGACTCCTTGCAGCTCAGCAGCAACACAGCAGCAGCTCGCCTTAATTCACCATCCATCACCTTCACATGGAGGGCCTCATTACAAAGCTCTACAGTGCCGGCTGTATTGGTCCGCCAGAAAGAAAAAAGCTTACACCACCTTCTCAATCACTGTTTCACTGTGTGCAGCAGTTTGTACCACTGAGTCCAAACCCTTAACCTTTACAATATTACTTCAAGGGTTTTATTGTTACTCCGAAAACTCCAAAGTGCAGCAGTTTGTAAGGTGAATGTTCTAGTGGTGACAATTGATTACACATATGTAATTGTGGTGATTAGAATAATAATCTGTAATAAATCATGATTGAAATAGCATTTTGGGGGATTGCTAAAACAAATACACGTGGAGAAAGAAATACATTGCAAACGGGTAAGAGAAATCTGAGGGTCTTTTCGTTTCTTCTACCATCTCATCTTAGTTTTGAGGATTTCTGAATTGTCGGCATGTCTGACAATATTCAGATACTTAGCTAAAGCATCGACAAAGCCGCTTTTCTGCTGTCATTCCCCTCTGTATAATGTGCGCTACCCATTAGCTCATATGGTAGTATATATATGCTGTCATTCCCCTCTGTATAATGTGCGCTACCCATTAGCTCATATGGTAGTATATATATGCTGTCATTCCCCTCTGTATAATGTGCGCTACCCATTAGCTCATATGGTAGTATTCATATTGTGATCCCCGTCTGTATAATGTGCGCTACCCATTAGCTCATATGGTAGTATATATATGCTGTCATTCCCCTCTGTATAATGTGCACTACCCAGGGCATATTCTCTCTGTCGCTATCATAGTGCGAACACTCTCCATTCCTAAAGTGGAGACCATGTCCTTTTCTGACTCCTGTGCAACTTCAAGAAACTGGCTACATTTGTACTTAAAAGCTAATGAGTGCAGAACATGTATAACAGCTATGTCTGTATCAGGGTTTCCGCTAGGATCTTTTCTCGCCGGTCAAATGTCCGGACAGAATTTATTTTACCGGACAAATTTGAAACTTACTGTTATCATGTTTCAATAATAATAATAAGAATGGTGTAGCAGAGTTTCCGTTAGCAGGTAATCACCGGACTAGGACTGGATATGCTCAGTTAATGGGAGTCATTTTTATATTGCTTCAGTTTATAATCGTAACAAACAACATAATTATTACATTCAAACAAACTACTTGTAGTAGATGAAGTACATTATTCAAAAGTTTACATTAACTTTGAATAATAACACGGGAGAAACTGATCCTCTCTTTTCCTCTCTCCCTCCCTCTCTCTCCTGACAGCCGGTCAGTTCGCTAAACAGAGGCGGGGCTTCAGGTGATTATGCAGCAGCTGATCTGATCTCTCGCGTCCGGTTACACTTCACTCGCGTTTATCGATCAGATCCAGCTCTCCTGATCGGCCTTTATAGAGAGCACAGATCAAACTATTAAGAGTGAATATCGGCCGATAATGATCGGCGGCCAATCGATCGGAGCATCGGACATTTTGACCGGCAGGTTTTGAATTTACCAGTTTTTATTACATTTTACCAGCTAAAAACCGGTAATTACCGGCTAACGGAAACCCTGGTCTGTATACTGATGTCTAGTGGTCTCCAGTCAATGCACAACATGTAGCTTGTGCTGATTTCTGAGCTTTCTTTGCTTTTTCACAGCAAAGAAATCCATGGTCAACATCTGTACTTGAATTACGGGAGGAAGATGGGGTCAAACTTGGTAATGTGTTACAAAGCGTTAACATTCACACTCTGAAAACACCAGTGTGTGGCAGGTTTGTACAGTGAATATTATCTCACAATTACTGTCTTTCTTGAACAGATGACTGCTTTCTTAAGTGGATTTATGTAAACGCGTGTCTACACTTAGCTGATAACGTCAACACGACTACTCCAATGTATTCTGACTCACAACAGCTATCACTTTCAGAGCAGTCGTCAATTTCTCCGAATGCTGCTCTGCTGCTCCGGAACAAGCCTCTTCAAATGTAAATTGAAAAAGCAATTCATTACCTCATGTCACAGCACGCCTGCACACTTACTCCAAATGCACGCAGATACATGTTTTAAAGCCAAATTCTTCATTATATATATTTTCCTTTTATAGAATATGTGTCACGTTCAGTTTAGAAGAAACTATGTGGACAGTTCTCTGTCATACCTGAGAGGTTGCTTAAATGAATGCATGATGCAAGTATATATGCACTCATTTTGGTATCCATTTGTATCTGAAAAGTTGGAATAAAGGAAGAAATGAATGAGGGGAAGATTATATGTAGATTGAAAGGGCTCCAAAGACCAATCTCACACACTCATTCTGCTGCTTTTAACCTCAAAACTGACTGTTTGAACAAGGAGGAAATTGAGTAGCTGGAGAATGTTGAAAAACCCTGGTTATGACTTTTTCCTTTAAAAGGAAGGCATTCATGTGAGAAAACAAGCGTCAAGTTGTGATTTTTTTCTACCGAACTAGTAAGTGTGACAGTCACGTTACCTTTAAGAAATTGAAATGCTGCTCCAGATCCTCATCTTTGAAGCCTGTCCCGATCTGGAAAGAGATAAGACACGCATACATATAAATTCCCTGATGGTGACACACACACACACACACACACACAGCACACACACACACAACACACACACACACACACACACACACACACACACACACACACACACAACACACAACACACACACACACACACACACACACACACACACACATCACACACACACACACCACAACACACACACACACACACACAACACACACACACACACACACACACACACACACACACACACACACACACACACACACACACACACACACACACACACACACACACACACACACAGGGAGAAAAGAGGAAGGTGTATCGTGCAAATAAAGCATTTTTCCAGCACATAGATGAATTCTAAAAGGTGTGTTCTGAACCTGAAGCTTTATGTTCTTCCGGCTGCCGTTTCATTCGACTGTGGCACCTTTACGTGTTCGGTTTCAAATCTCTTGCTGGGCAGAGTCCTAAGCTAACTGTGGCGCGATTCTCACATTTTGGGATGTGTTCGAAATGTTTTTTCGCTGTAGTGCTGGGTAATTCACTTTAACATATGAACTGCTGTTAGCAACAAGTCTTTGTTATCCAGCTTAGGCTTAACTGTTGACATTTAAAGGATGGGCGATGTGGTCACAAGCTTCTATCCAGATATAGGTCATCATTGTATATCTCATAACGATATATTTGTATTAATATACCATTTTAGTTTTAATGTTATTCAATAAATGACTACTCTATATAAGAACCCACATGGTTAAGCCTATTCTGGTATTTCTGTTCGAGTCAAGTGAAATTGTAGTGAAAAATAATGCATATGTCCAACAACGATGTGTCAAAACGATCAGATTTGATGGAACATTTTAGTATATTCCCAGGGTATAAGCAGGAACCCTGAAGTCAGATGTAATACCTTTTAAGACCTTTTTTAAGACCCTTCCCATACATTTTAAGACCTCATCGCCACTTGGAGTTCTAACCGGTTACCTTGGCGACACACTTCACCTCACATTGACTATATACAGTATTGATTGTCCTTCCTCCTTATCTTCCAACCATTTGGACGCAAACTTGCATTTCCCCATAACGATGTTGTTTAACAACCGGCGTAAACGGACCTTTGCACGCTATCAAGCAGTGAGCGTGCGATGTCCTGTTCAGATGACGTCAAATCCAACGGGATGCCATCAATAAACTACACAGAATCACACTACACACCTACGCAATGATTACATTCAGGCAGACTGTAGAATACAACCTCTTTGGACCATTTATATACTTATTGAAAACAAGATACAAAATGTAAAACCTTGGAAAATGCCGTTTAATACTTTAAAGTAGCTTAATTTTCGCTAAATTGATTTATCAACTTTTAATACTTTTTAAGACCCCGCGGACCCTGACTCCAGATGTGCTTCATTTAGATGTGATAATACCATATCTCGGCATATGGCTTTATCAACAGGGATGTTGATGTGGATGTTTATTTGATTGTGCCCCAGGGAAATGCAATGGGTCTCCAATAAAATGCGTTTCTCTGACAAATTCTTGAGGGTATAACTTGTGTGTAATGTTAGATGGTTAGATGTGATGGTGGGTTTAATGTTTCCTTTTAGATTTTAATGCGTCAGAGACAGGGGCGGACTGGGACTAAAAAAATCTGCCCGGGAATCTCGACCGGCCCACTTCGGTACCGCCGGCCCACTTCGGTACTGCTAGCCCACGTCGGTACCGCTAGTTAATACTGCTAGTAAATTGTCGACGGGGGGGACGGACGGACGGACGGACGGACGGGGTGCTAGTGACTTAGCCGTCCGGTCCACATCGTCCGACCGGCCCACTTCAGTACCGGCCCATCGGGATTCGTCCCGAACCCTGGACGAGTACCTATCAATATCACGATATAATAAACTGTTCTATTGAATCAGCCCTACAGACATTGCACATAAAGCAGAGTCTCTCAAACAGGTTTGTGCTTCTTGATTTTTCCTCTTTGAAAGAAACAATCACACGAGGCTGTTGCTCCGAGTTATTCCCGCCCGAAGGCAGCGATCTGTGAGGTTTGTTCTGAGGCTTCACACCGGGCTCAGCGGAGACGTACCCATTTACTGAGATTGCTGTTGACACAATAGCCAATACTCATGCTGGGATAACGTGGCATAAAAATATCAGTCTTGATGTACATGGGAGATATTAAAACACGGGAAATAGCAATAAGACATTCATTACGTTGAGCTGTGGTGAATAAGATTGAATCTGATGTTTCGGCCCTTCCACTGTCTTTAATAAAGTAGGATGTCAGTACCAATAACAGACAAATATCCAATGAGGGAGCCACTTGGAATTTATGTGATTTGTATTACACCAGGGATCCCCAAACAAACTGAATTCAACAGTCACCTGTATAAAGTGGAGTGTCAAACATAACCGACTGTAACCTAATTGGCTTTTTCGTTTTATTACAACTTATTTCCTCTGAGTTTGAGTGAACTTCAGAGCTGCAGTATTGCTGCTCCTGGATCTGCTGAGGACTCGCTCAAGGACGTTTCACCTACACATATAGCCAAGATTACTTTTGGGAAATGGAAATGCGTTGGGCTCTGAGCTATAGTGGAGCCTCTCAAACTGAAGGTTTCTGAAGTTTATCGTGTCAAGGACAACGAGATTATTGCTTTTGGTTTAATGTCTGACATTGAGAAGTGAGAGGAAAAAGTAGCAGGGACTGTGGGCTCCATGTGTTAAGAACATAAACTGACTTTAGCTCTTGTTTTTGAAGACTGTGGGCCTATGTGTACTTTAAATATAAACAAAATGCTGAGAATGGAGAATGTGATGCACCAATAAGACTTTAATAAAAGCACAACTGCCAAGATATCAAGAAAACGTAAATGAGATTAGATCGGGATGCCAGTCGGGACACCTCACAGACGAAAATGTGACTTTATCTTAATGTGGAAAAGATTGAAGCTGAAATCGTGAATAACGGCGCTAATAAAAGCTGATGTTATTGGATGCACCGGGTTATAATGACTGACAGGTACTCTTATTGTGTAGCTCAGTCAGCATTTGTTTAAAGTTGAAATTATGACAATGTAGAAAACTAGAGCTAGCAGCTATCCAAGCAAAAATAAGAATAATATGAAAATCAATAACAGACAATTCTTCTGACACTTTCCACATCTTTCTGCAGCACCTATCCTCACTTATCCAGGGCGGTCACCTGAACTGTGAAAACATCTCCAATCAGATTTTATTTATAGGAGAAGTAGAGCAAACGGAAGAGAAACCCCACCACCGAGTGAAGCACTAACTCGGTAATCTAACGGGCGCTTTAGCCTTCATCGGCTCCAGTGGAAGTGCTCGGAGGCCGGCGGCGCACGCTGCGGTCTAACAGCCAGCTCCCAGGTGTGAACGTGTGTAAGTACATGAAAGTGAGGCGGGCGGCGCTGGGAGTGTGTTCACGCTGCTCACTAAATCCCATTTCCATGGATAAAGACATAAAAGTTACAGACGGGAAAGAAAAAATAGAGATGGGAGCTTTTTGCAAGACGGGGAAGAGACAGAATTGATGCTCTGTGGGGAAGTCAGATTATTCACGCTCTTATTATATAAAGTACACACCTTCAGGCAAATGCACACAAGTGGTCACGCATGCTCAAATACACGCTTACAACCTATCCTAAGATGCACCTAGTCACGCCTTCACACACAGATGTTGCTCAGGCTCAGATTTGAAGAGTGAAAGAACAAGACGACAAATAAAAACACCCTGCAGTCATCATGTCGCGTCCATCTTTTCTTTGGGCAACTGTAGAAATAATATATATTTAAATTAGGGCTGTCAAACGATTACAAATGTAATCAGATTAATCACAGCTTGAAAATGTATTAATCAGATTAATCACCATTCGAACTATGTCCAAAATATGCCATTTCTTTATGTATATTGTTGGGAATGGAAAGATAAATGAAAGAAGGCGGATATATCCATTTAACAGACAGTATGTTTATTGTAACATTGTTCTGTGTGTCGAAATGAAAGACAGCCCACACACCTATCAATCATCAAACCGTGGGGTCTTATTTCATTACGTGTTGATTTCTATCAACACGTAATGTTGCATCGATGTATATAGAGATGTACTACAGCAAAAGTATTCTCCGTTGGGACTTCCTGCAACAACACAACGCCGTTATCTTGATTCTGATTGGCCAGAAGACATTATCAAAGATGTTCTATTGAGAAGACGATCACTACGTGACAAAAGTTTTCAAAACCGTTTCTAGTCTTCGGTATTTCCAGACAAGTGGCTACTGAAATCAATCTGACTAACTGAAGACTTTTCTTTTTGTCGCTGCTTTTAATTGAACTATTCATATCTTAGACTGCACTGTAACTTTTATCCATGTACTTTTTCTTTTAATGTTTATTTTATTAGCTTTTCTTTTTAATGACTGATTTTAAATGCCATTTTCTTAATCTCTTTCATTTTTGTAAAGCACTTTGAATAGCCTTGTGTTGAAAAGTGCTATATAAATAAACTTGCCTTGCCTTGCTGTCTGTGCAATTTACTCCGCGCGAGTTGGCAGACTTTATTTAGCTTACTTTAACATCATTTTTCATGGTGGGGCTAAGCCATTTCTTGGTATGGGTGTAGCCTACCCCAGCCATACCCTGGCGCTGCCACTGGTGGGATGTATGGGGCGAGCCATTCTGCACATGCGTTAAATGCGTTACATTTTAACGCAATTAATTAAAAAAAATGTATTACCGCCGTTAACGCGATAATTTTGACAGCATTAATATTATACGGTCATGGTTTGCAAGCTATGTTAGTTTGTCCATCCTTCAGTTTGATTAAATAAGACCTTTGTACCATGACTGTCTGTTTGCAACGTTTTATTGAGCATAGGGTTTTGTAACGTGATTGTGAAAGGTCTAAAGGTATAGTGTGTAAACCAAAAAGAGGTGAATCAAATGTGTGTGATTCTTCTCATCGTTGGACATGTACTCTTGACTAACTTGATGCAAGGTAATCTGTTCCTTATACAGCAAGATAACATTTAAACTCAACCACATGTGTTTTAATGTTTCCTTTGTGTTATTCTTTATTCTATTCCTGAGTGTTAAGATTTCGGATCCACGACAATACTCTATCCCAAATTGCTCCTGTAGCCATGTCTACCGCATTGATGTGTGTGTAAGTGGTTTTGGATAAAAGCATCAGCTAAATGTGATGACACACACACACCTTGCACACAGACTGAAACTCCTCGTTCTCCTCATCGTAGCAGGCCAGCAGGAAGCCCCCATAGGCGCCCGCCCTCTTGCCTTTTCCCAGGTAGGCGCCGATCACACACAGATCCATCGTGTCCCCCACCCCGTCCAGGTAGTCCTTCTTCAGCTGGGGGAGAGAGAGGGTCAGATATTACTGTGTGGTTCATGAGCACATCGTGCAAATAGGGCTTAGTGGCAGCTGAAAAAAAACAGGATTTGTTCCGAGTCTTAAGAGGTACATCTCTTCCGTGCATAAATGAAATGCCAGCAGCACAATTAACTGTCATTTATAAACAATTGGAACTGTCAGGCGTCTCAACTGCTGCTTATAAATGTTGACAAGCTAATGGTCTTGAAAATGTTCCCAGAAATATGAAATTGGTTTGTGTTTGAAAGTGCAATGATTGTTACAAACAAGAACAAAAGGTAGACTTTATACGTTGTGTGCTGCACCAGTGGTGAACCGTGTCCATCACAACTGGACCTTCTGTAGACACACCCGCGGCCCCCTCCCACGGATGTGATAACGCTTCACGCCGAATATAAACCTGTCTCCCACTTGACAATTTAGTTCTAATTAAACTCTTTATGCAAGCCATATTTTCAGTTGGAAGCAGGTTGGAAGGCATCACTTTGGTGTATGTTTTCTTACGAGATGTTCCCTCCTTTGGCGTTCGTCAATTATGCCATCATTTTGTTTTGCTAGATTTGGTTGAGCGACAAGTAGGCATGAAGGGTAAAGCATTGCCCTCAAAACCAATGAAAAAACCAGTGGCGAACCGTGGCTATCACAACTGGACCTTCTGTAGACACCCCCCCCCCCCCGCCGCGGCATTATAATGTCCGTCTTTTCACTGAATTGTCGTCTTGAAAAGGGTACTCACAACAATTCCGCAACAACTTCCTCTTCACCTGTTGCACTTGTCATTTCAACGTTAAAAACAATAAAACGGCATGAATTGCTTCGTCGCATTCATCTAGATCCTCTGTCTCGAGCCAGTTAACTAGCGGGCCTTCTAGAATAGAATACCCTGGAACCGAGGGGAACTCTGAAAGAACACGCCCATTGGCTACAAATCAATATATGATTGGTTGATCAAGCTGTCAGTCCAAACGTACGCTCTCATTCAGTGCAACGGCCAGGGCATCCTATCAAGGATGTAGAATACCTGGTTGAAGGATATTCTACCCAGAGACCCAGAACAAGATCTGATTGGTTGCTTTCTTTTCTACTGAAATGCGTAGAGCATGGTCCGAGAAGGACAAACAAATCAACGTAACACTGTAATATTACAGATCAACAACACAGATATGATTCTCATTTAATTTATATAATTACATCGATTTTTTGTTGGTTTTATCTGAGTGTTCCAGGGTATTCTCTGAATACCTTGAAGGCCCTGACGGTTCGCCTCTGATAGGCACAGAGAAGTAGATGAAGGCCTTTGTATGGTCAGTGATGCAAACATTGGAGCTCACTCGTATCACTTTGTGTCATAACTCCTTTTATATAAAAAAACATGTGATGTCAAGTTTATGTGTTACTATTATGTCACACGCACCTTGAGCCAGTTGTGAGAGCGCTTAGCGATTTCATAGGTAGCATCCTTCTCCAGAGTCTTCACCATTAGACCCTCGCAGGAGTCTACACACACACACACACACACACATTAGTACACCAAAACACAATCCTAGTTGTGCAGAAAGGAAATTAACAGATTATCTTTGAGATATATGGAAGGTCTTTGTCTCCCTCTGAGACGCACACACACAAGCACGTACACACAGGAAGTGAGGACACAAAGAGAAGTAGGCAAAGTCACTGGCATATATAACACACACACATATGCATGTTTTAAAATACAGGAAAACCCAATTACACAACTCACAGGTTTGGTCTCTGTTGCAAAACACACACAGACACACTGAGGCAAACACACAACAATGCAACCAACAAAGAGACAACAGGCAGGGAAATAAGTAAACAACTACAAATGCACACACACACACACACACACACACACACACAAACAACTCGTAGAGAATTTACACATGAAAGCAGCAGGCAAGGCCACAAATGAAATGAAACCTGCACCAAAAACACCCACAAATAAAAAGCTTTAATACACACAGGGATAGTGGGAAGTAAGACAAATAAGAAAGTGTGTCCATATCTAACACACAATCATGAACACACACACCTCGGACAGACTGCTCCAGGAACTCTGCGATGGAGTCGGTGTTGTCGGAGTCGATGTATCGGGCGAACACAAACTCTCCCTCCACCTCCGAGAAGCTTTCCCTCAGCAAAGCCCGACGCCGACCCAGCGGCTGCCGCACCAGGGACTACACACACACCGAGAGAGAGAGAGAGAGAGAGAGAGAGAGAGAGAGAGAGAAACAGACACATTACAAATGGCAAAACTGTTTATCATTACAACCATTTCCTCTTCATAGCTCGGAGCCTTGCAATGACTAGGATGAAATGCCATCTCAACTAGCTTCCCACACACACGCGCACACACACACACACACACACACAGACTCAGAGTATACTCACAGATACAGTCACGGCAGAATTGGACACATTTTAAAACACCCACTCACAAACAAGTCTCAAACCAGCAGAAAACACAGAGATCACGAAGGTTCCAACCACCTACGGGAGGTTTGGGGGTATTTTGAAAATGTGCACATAACAAATAAATATATATGACAGTTATGGAAACAAAATCCACTAATTAACACTTGGCCAAATGGAAAAGCACCTACATGTCTACAAGAAACTCTTTACTGCACTCTTTTTGCATTTCAAACTGCATTAATAGGTTTCTGGAAACGAGTCACACAGGTAATATAATAAGTCAAAACACAGCCATCAAATACAGAGCTGTTTGGTCTCTTCTAACTCCTGAGGGAAATGTTGCTAGTTGCTCAATGCTAGCTCACTATGAAAAGCCTTAACGCTGGAAAATAGGAGTGTTGTATCCACAATGACACACTTAATAAATAATAAATGTGGAATAGATATTGACAAGTGTGGTTATCTGTGTGTTTCCTTAATGCTAAGGTGGTTTCTGTTTACCTACACGGACACTATCCCCAATTGTTTCTTTTAGCCTTCAAACTGACTGCTCTGGTCTGGAAACTGGATAAATAAAAGTACCAAGGACGTGACCTTGGAGTCCTCAGCGGTGGAGGAAGTCCTGCTAGCAGCGTCTAATGGTTGCACTGAGGGTTCAGGAGGGAAACATAAAGTGCTCTTCCACTTGGCCAATAACCCTATCAGCAGTGGCAAAAGGCTGCAGTGCACAGGGAATGTGACACTGAAAATGTGAAGGAAAGAGAGATAATCAATCAAAAATATATAAATAAATGACTGAAAAAGGGCAACAGCCAAAAAAAGTATGTGCATACAGAGACAGAGTAATTTGGTACATTTACATAAACGCCACATTTAGGTGGGAGGCATCAATGAAATGGCAAAAAGTTAAGAATAGCTTGTGATTTCTTTAATGTTGTAGTTGTGTTGTTGCCATTTACAGAGCACTGGCTGACATGTGTTGATTTGCATTTTATTCACATGGAGAATCTGCCTAGAAATGTGTATTATTTGGTTGAAATCAGGCACAATGTCAATCTCACACCCATTCACAATTACCACACACACACACACACATGCAGACTCTGAGACAGTGAAAGGCAGACACACACACACTCCGACACACTCGGCTGGAATTACAATGAGCGTTACAATCATTATCTAGTTACGGCCTCCAGTAGCACCATCATTGGCATTCAGGGACGCCGTCTGCATCTCAGCGGGGTGACGAGCATGCAGGCACGTTCACACACAATGACAGCACAGAAAAGACAACAGGAGCTATTTTGTGTGTGTGTGCGTGTGCGTGTGCGTGTGCGTGTGCGTGTGCGTGTGTGTGTGTGTGTATTTCCCTCATCAGGGTCTTACCTCTCCATTGAGATAGAGGAGGTCAAAGGCGTACACACACACTTGCACTTTGATCTCCGAAGCGTCCACGTCCTGCAGGGAGGCATTACAGAAACACACATTTTATTATTTTCCCCTTGACGGAAATATGCAAATAGACCCTTTTTATTCACAAATCGCTATCTCCAATCTTGGGACTTGTTACAAAGCGCGCTTTGATTTCTCCTCAGTTCATCTTGAAAGCTAAGCACCTGTTCACAGCCTTACACCTCCTTGTGTTCACCTCTCTCTTCCAGCGCAGCACTTCCTGCCTTCACTCTCACCTCTCCTCATCCCGTTTCTTAAACACTTATTTATCTAGTCGCCAGAAGCAAAATGCTAACGTTATGCTATAAAGGAACGACAGCAGGGTCGCTGCTTCAACGTCACGCCAACTTAAGATCCATATTCAAAACTACAGATTGTAAATGGTAGAAGTTGAAGTGTTTGTTTGAACAGTTTGCCGGAGGCAGGTACTTGCTTTCAAGCAGAACAGGGCAAACTAACTTAGGAGTGTTTACGTGTTCGGCGTAATGACGTACAACGGCCTGGACAACTCCTGTAGTCCTATTCAGCCACTTGTGAACAACCATCGTTTCTCAGACACGTAAACTCTTCAAGAATCACCAGCGGGGTCACTGCTGATGGATTTAATGTCGTAGAACAAAACGTGATCTGTCTCTTCAATTTGTGTCAAACACAGACCTTATCTGGAGCTATTTTCCAAAACCCTATGGAGAAATTGCATTTTATCGAAGGAACCGGACGTGGTAAAAATGCTAACATACTTCCGGGTCCGCGTCACTGCGGTTCTCTATTTCACCACTTCGGGGTCCCTTGTATCGAAGTCAACGTGTTTTTTGGGAGCGTGTTTGTAGTTAGAAGCCTGAAATAAGGCCTATGGTTAAAACAAGCTGAAGAGATGTTCACATTTTGTTCTCAGACATAAATGTCAGTCAATACCACACTGGTGAATGTCCTCTGCTTCTATGTGTCATACGAACAGGTAGGGCTGCTCAATTAAATCATATTTTAATCGCAATTACGGCTTGCAACGATTACGAAAACAACGTAATCGAAATAAAACTATTATTATTACTTTATTTTTTCAAATTACATATTTTTGTATTGGTTTTTCAGTTGAGTTATATTTAAAGTTCAGAGTTATCAACTGTTCAAAAAAGCATCTCCAATAAATGGATGTTTTCAAAGTAAATCGTTTTTAATAATCGTGATATCAATTATTGACCCAAATAATCGAGATTATGATTTTTGCCATAATCGAGCAGCCCTACAAACAACTTGACACTAGTGTAAATTTCGTCAGCTATTTTTTTTATTTAGTTTTAGTCTTAGTCCTGTGTTACATTTCCTTTTTAGTTTTAGTCATATTTAGTCACCTTCATCCTGTTTTTATTTAGTCAAGTTGTAGTCGACTAAAAGTCTGAGCATTTTAGTCTTACTTCAGTCAAAGAAAACTAATTATTTGAGTCTACTTTTTGTCAATAAAAACTGTTGAGTCTTTTTTAGTCATCAGATTATATAGAACATTTCAGTCAAACTAGTCTAGCCAAAACCAATCATTTGTCATTTTAGTATATATAAATAAATAAGATTATATCTTGTCCTTATTTGATGAAAAACAGGTTGAATGATTAAGAAGCTT
>NW_022992291.1:0-102500 GCF_902827175.1 Gymnodraco acuticeps
CGTTGGCGTTGTGTGGCACAATAAAAACAACATGACGCTAACACTACTGGGGATAACCAAATTCATTTATTTTTTATAATTGAGGGCCTTGGTATTGTGCATGCTGGTTTTCTGTCACATGGGCTACTTGAATAGAATAGAGCCATCACGAATACAAAAACATAACACTTTTGATTTTCCCACTAGGACCAAAGCTTAAATGTCTCCATTGGAAAAAGGCCTGTTTTCTCAATGGCTACTGCAATATTTACTTTCAGGCAGTTCTTTAAATGTACAAACCCTGAAATACTCAACTTCTCATCATGGCCTCTGCAATTCGTTGAGACCTAAAAAAAAAAAAAGTGTGTGTGTCTGGAAGAAGCAGCTTTGTGCATGACGTCTGCAGAAAAGAACATCTCTGATCTCATCTGCCAAAAAAAGTGACACGTGTTGGTGTGTGTGTGTGTGTTGGTGTGTGTATGTATGTCAGGGTGAGGGCCTGCATCACACTGCTGATGACCTGTCTACTCCAGTCAGACGCCAATGGGTGTGTGTGTGTGTGTGTAAAGTGGGGTGTCTTAAAATGTCACATGGTACTCTTCCCTGCGGCCTCATCTTTGACCTGACGGTAACCTCAACAGGCAGACACACACACAAAGACATATACATCCAAATACACACACACACACACACACACACACACACACACACACACACACACACACACACACACACACACACACACACACACACACACACACACACTAATTATCAAATGGATGCTAATGTTTTTCTTGCTCTTCATTTTCAGAACAATCTCATAGATGAAAAACTTGCATCCCACAGAGACTTAAAGACATTGTCATACTAGTCTAATATCAGGTGATCAGTGGAGCTGTCTGTGGGGATAACCAGTCAGTGTTATGGGATTACCGTGTGTTGGGGGTTAATATTACATTATTGACACAGGATTTAAAGTCGGAGTATTGACGTTGTAAGGGTAGTAGTGGGCTAATTGATCAACCTCTTGCTTAATGCTGACAACATTAAGAACATCTTTAAAATCCATTAGGAGGAAGCTCTGAAGACACACACACACACACACACACACACACACACACACACACACACACACACACACACACACACACACACACACACACACACACACACACACGAGAGGCCTGTTTGCTGTGTTGGTGGCTCACACATAAGCCTACCTACGACATTTAAAAAAGTAAACAGCATGTGCAAATATAAATACAATTATGGATGGGTATATATTTTCGACCATATTGTTTTTAACAAAAAAACAGCAACTGCATCTGTATTTAATGTTGTCTTAACAAAATCGACCTCACAAAAATGATGCCTAAATGAAATAAGGAAGGTGTGTTTTAGATCAGAAAAGGAAGAGAACAACTAAACATACTCGGCGGTCACACTCAGAAAGTACTGAGTTTCTATACCGAGTCCCGAAAGTATTGAATGAATGGAGAAACAAATGTTAACGTCCCTCTCTCTTTCTCTTTGTACTTTTCTGATATGTTAATACAACTAAAAGCAGCAACATTGTGCTCATCAGTTCCCTCTCTTTGCTCCTTCTCTCTCTCTCTTCCTGAGATGCCAGCCATAATGGCAGTGCCAGGCAGGTGATGGTGATGCCAAGCTGGAATGACATACACTCTCACACACACACAAGCATACACAAACTTATCCCTACGGACGCTCTTAATTAGACTCCACCCGTCCCCCATGGTCCCTGTGGCAGTCGAGACAAAGGGAGGCTCACTCGTTTGGACGTGTGAGTGTGTCTGTGTGTGTGTACATGTGTGTGTGTATTGTGTGTTTGTGTCTGAGGGGCCTATCTTTAGCAGATGCTCAAACCTCTCCCGTCTCTCTGTGTGCGGAGCAGTGGTGCTATCATTAAAGTGTCATTGAGAAGTGGCACCACTTAATTTTAGCTGCTCTCACTGGGGGCACTGAGGGAGACGCTGGAGACTGAGTAGGGGGGGGGAGGGAGAAATGGAGACAGAGAGGGACGCTAGTAGAAAGATACAAAGGTTAGATGGAAGGGATTAGGAGGTAAAAAGCATGTAGGTTTAAAAGAACCTTGATGAGAAAACTTACTGCAGCCACAGGCTCGATGTGTTTCCACAGGAGCAACACAGGGAGAAGTGTCTGATCTCATGTGATAAGGTTCACACTGAAACATTGTGTAACACCTTGTATTCTGCCACGTGTTTAGCTCCCTAACAACAATAAAACACTGCATCTCTACATTACTCAAAACATGTACAAAAAACTTTACCAAAAAGCAATACACGTTGCATTTAGAAACACAATGCCAAGGGACCTTTATTGCATCTCACCTCTCTCCCTCTCCTTTCCAGCCTGCAATCAAATATAGGCAAACATGCCAAAACCAAGATAAGCAGCTAATAGAAATCCCTTGCAAATGTTCTTCAATTGCTTGTGTTTACTTTTGTTCAAATTAAGATTTTTGATTTTGAAATGTTAAAAACAAGTTTAAAATTAACACAATAATACCTCATAAAGCAAACTCTCAATGAACAGCATTATTGACAATCCATGTAATATATTTGCTTATTATCAGTTATTTTGGGATGTTCACCAAACTCAGAGCAAAACATCAACTTGGCTAGCCATGGCTTTTCCTACAGTCAACTTAATCCAGAGGAAGGCAAGAACTGTTCTATTGATAAAACGAATTCTGCATAAAACAAGCTGCATTTTACTTTATTTATTTTATTTGTGAAGAAGAAAAGACTGAAATAAAATATGAAAAATAGAGAGAGAAAAGTAGGAAAGAAAAAGAAAAAAAGTGAAAATGACAGTGGGCAGCGGAGTATATTACACCTCTCTCAGCAATTTCCTAAACAACTGATTGCCCTGAGATGAGTTACATGAGACACACACACACACCACACACACACACACACACACACACACACACACACACACACACACACACACACACACACACACACACACACACAGCATCCTGGTGGCGTCGGGCTCAGTAATGAATCCATGTCTCAGGGACGTCAGGTGAGAAGCAGCACTTCCTATAGAGAACCCAAAATAACTAAGTAGTGGAGTGATTGGAAGAGAGGAGACAGACAGCCAGTCAGAGATAATGTATACCTGTAGAGTGATAGATAGCGGAGCGTGTTTTCATCCATGAGAGAATGTCAAAAATATTGTGAATGCTGAGGGGTGTTATATAAATGTATATGCATATTGCATTTTCACACGCTCTTTTCTCATTAATTTAGTGACCTTGACCTTGGCAACCGCCCCGCCCTCCATCCCATTTGTCTGCTCGATGTGTCAGTAAAATGTTCGCACATTGTCGTGGTCTTCAACAGCAGGTATAGACTTGTTAATCCTTCACGTCCGCTGCTATCTGCTATTTAGATTTTGTCTGGAAGGCTAATGTGTTTTCATAAGGCAGTTGCCAACACATATAGAAAATGTTTCAACAGTTTCGACAACTGTTAGTTTTACTGGAGGGACTTTTAAAAGTTTTTTTTAAATCCCTATTGCCACACAATATTGTCTTTATCACCTCTCCAGCCTGCCATCACGTTCTCTCTCCAGTCTCAATTCAAGGTCGTTCTGTTTTTAATGCTGGATAGTTTTGTCAAGATTTCTTCAAATAACTAAATGGCACTTGATGAATGAGGTTGCACTAACCTTTAAGAAGCAAGAAAAACAGGCTAATCCGGATGTGTCGTCATGACTTTAGGTCTCTTTACAGCCGAAATAAAGTGTTTACTGTACATTCAAGTGCTGAAAGAGGAAGTTGCTGAAACCAATGGTGACATTGATGTATCACCAAACCAATGCTTAGTTATATTTTTGAGATGGTTCCCTAAGCAAATTAGGCGTACCAAAAGCTTTCTTTTGACTGCGACAAAAGCAATTTTAAGAAAAAAATCCAAACGCTCCTTTAAGGTCACCTTCACTATAATAAATACAACACATGTGTCTTAGTCCTCTTCCTGTCCAGAACGTCTTTCTTTTTTATTTTACTATGCACTTCCCAGTCTCCTTTCTCTCACCTCTCCTTGCAGCCACCCACTGCTCCCTCCACCCTCCTTCTCTCCTTGTATGATACTCCCTGTCAAAAAGTTTTTGCATCTGCTCCGCGAACGTCCTCCTACATGTCTCCTTAACGTATCCCACCCATTAAAACTCCATATTGTCTTGTGCTCACTTTACATCTGTCCTTCTCCTTTTTATACCTGTCTGCATGCTGTGTCTGTGTCTCGTCTCGGTCCATGTGGCGTACTCAATAGGACAGCTGACTCCAAAGTCACATGGATCTCTGCGTGTTCTTTGGCTGTAACATTTAATTTTTGCACTTTCAGTGATGGGTCCTCCCTGTCTTTCACTCAGCATGGGAACGGGATCGTTTTTTAACTTTCCCTATTCACTTTTTTTACCCTGAAGTTTCTCTTTCCATACAAAAATATATTTCCAAGAAGCTTAATGTAGGAGCTGCTTAAGGCCAAGGAGTCGCACAGTTATTTTGATTTATAAATGTCTAGGAATGCATCTACTCTTTGTCAAGACTTACGAAAGCTAGAATTGCAGCAGAATCAATTTATCAAATAATGTCAAGAGTTTGAGCAGGCGGGTAAAACATGTACAAAGCAGAGATTGAATAAGTCAGAAACCTTGGAGACACATTTCTACTGCAAACCACCAACTCTATGCATTATAGTGGAACAATTGTCAGGACTGAGGTCAGATTGTATTTGGTTGATTAATGCTATTTATAACAGCCTAAACATTGGCCAACTGGTCACATACATTTTCTGAAGATCTTTGCAGCGCAGAAGACAGTCTGAGCTTGTTCAAAGGTCTAATTTTCTAAAAGGCGTGATCAGGCCTCAAAGTCACAGGGCTGGGTACAGTAATGACCGTGCCATACTACAACAGTAACATCAAGGAAGTCATGTAATGAGGTTTCAGTTGCTGTTATGCTGTGCTGTTTATGCATTTGGACCATTCATTAACAGTGTGTCGATTGTACTGAGAGTAAACCAGCATTTCGTCACAGAGGGTGATTTGTCAAGGTTGCAACATCTGTCCCTTACAAGTATTACTGCACTCTACACGCTGTGTGTGTGTGTGTGTGTGTGTGTGTGTGTGTGTGTGTGTGTGTGTGTGTGTGTGTGTGTGTGTGTGTGTGTGTGTGTGTGTGGTGTGTGTGTGTGTGTGTGTGTGTGTGTGTGTGTGTGTGTGTGTGTGTGTGTGTGTGTGTGTGTGTGTGTGTGTGTGTGTGTGTGTGTTGGTCGGTAATTTACAAATTGGAATAGGCTCAAAAGGTTTGGACATATTGAATAGAAAAGTAGAAAGAAAAAATGTGGAGTGATGAGAAAAATATCAAAAGGAGATACAAAAGGCAAGTAAAGTGAGTAAACAAGTAAAGATAAGAAACAAGACGAGGTTGTAAATTGATGAGAGCAGTAAAGAAAAGAGGACTAAGAAGAAGGCGATGGGAGGTTAGAAAGGAGTCGAGCGGGGACCTGAAGAAGGGATGAAAGAGGAGAAGATGAGGAGGAAAAAGGAGTGAGGCCCTCTTCATTTATTGCTCCAGTGGAGAAGAACGTAGAGCTCTCTAATGGTGCTGCCGTGGTAATAACAATAAAAACCAGGAGAACAAGAGGAAAAAAAGAGACGGAGAAAGAGAGACAAAAAGAGAGGTTAGGACAGAGGGGGAAACATAAAGCATGATTGTTTTCTTTCTACATTTCCATATTCCCCCATCCAGCTCCCCCTCTCTTTCCTTCCCTGCACCCTCCACCCAACACACACACACGTTCCCTCTTCCTCTATTCTGTCTTTCCGCTGTTGGCGCTGTGTGTCCTTGCTCTATGCTTTGTTAGGCAGGGCAGTGGCACTGCGTTAGTTGCTGTGTCAGGGCTTTCTATTGGTGGTGATTAATGTATGGAGATGGACTGATCGTCACCAGCCACCAACAATTTTCTCACCGGCGGCCCAGTGGAGGTGCACAGAGGGGGGGGGGCGGACATGGAGACAGCCTGCAACACGGGGGTCAGCAGCACTGAATCATATATGCGCATATACAAACATATACAAAAATAAATTCCTTTCAATAAATTAAGAAGGATAAAATGTCTTCCTAAATATGGCTTTCATGTTATTTTGAAAGATGATGGAATTAACGTGTTAAAAAACGTCTTTATCTTGTAGATATGATGCAAAATCTCATAATTGGGAAATAAACATTACAACCAGCATCTTGCAGTTAAAGAAAAAACAAAATGAGACTGTATCTTTGTAAACTAAAAGATTTGTATCTTGACATTTTTCTTTCAAGCAAAGCTCTTTGATTCAGTTTCAAACATCCTTTTCAAGCTAAAGCAATGCTCCGACTTAGGAAAGCAAACTTTGCCAACATAACACAACTTGACACAATGGATGTTATCAGGCCAAGGGTGGTCTCATTTCATCCAATATTTATGAATGAATCTAAAAAACGGTGTGATGCTGAAAAAGGTCGAACTATAATACTATGAAATAAGACGGAGCGCTCTAAACAGTTGTTACTTAATGAGCGTGATTAACAACTAAAATATGTTCGATATGTGAGCAGCAAAACGCTAGCCAGCTTGGCATTTAGGCTCACACTACATGCATGCGTGTGTGTGTGAACCTGTGTGTGTGTGTGTGTGTGTGTGTGTGTGTGTGTGTGTGTGTGTGTGTGTGTGTGTGTGTGTGTGTGTGTGTGTGTGTGTGTGTGTGTGTGTGTGTGTGTGTGTGTGTGTGTGTGTTGTGATTAGGCCACTGAGACGGTAGATAAATTAGCTTTGGGAAGAAAATGAAAGTGCAAGATATACTGGATTGCCCTGTGAGAGTTCATGTAAGTAGCCAAACACACAGACGCACGCACACACACACGCACACGTACACACTAAATCTTCCTTCCCTCCCTTCCTTACTATCCACCTTCCCATCCATCAGGCCATCTCAGGGAGCTGCCCGCGGTTCCACTGGCTGGTTTAATTGTTAATGCTAATTGCTATTTATTGGCTCAGATGCAAATGATAGGCTGGCCAAAGTGAAATTTTATGAGGAGTGAACTCCCCCTCTCACACAAATTGAAAAAGTGAAACAAGAGGAAGAGGGAAATGAGGCGAGAAGAGAGGAGCTTAATGGCAGCTCTTTAATGGCAGAGAGCAAAAATTAAGACTGATTTAAGACATCGGAGCGAAATCCCCCCCAAAATCCTCAGTGATCCCCTCTCAGGGAGACACCCATTTGGCACAGGAGGAGAAGAGAAAAGTGGGGAAGATAGGATACATTTAAGATGGATTCAGTCTTGAAAGATTGTTGTTCATATTACGTGTTAAACTTTGAAAATGATAAGGACTTTAGCTTGCAATTCTTTGGAAGTTCTTTAAAAAGATAAATAATGAGATAGAGAGATACATGGATGCATACATAGACTCCACTTCACACTTGATAACGGCAAAGACACAGAGGAATAATTGTATTAGACCAGAGCATATGGAGAATGACACTGGGCTGAGGTCAAACTAAGCCAGCGGCGGCCAATCACAGGCTCCGTATATACCAACGGAGCTTGCACTTGAACATCATCCACTTTCAATACACTCTAAAAGGCAAAGCAGTATTTGCACAGCACATTATCTTAATGTAAGCCTGAGAATGTGTGAGTCCAAGCATAGGACAAGCTCTGCAGTCCTGTGTGACACAACAGTGTCCTCTTTTTAGGCTCGCTCATTTGTTTTCCATCCATCCATTACTCCCGTCCTCCCTCCTCTCCATCCCTCGCTCCATCACTCCGTCTGATTGAAGGATCTTCTCGCCATCCTCAAGGTGTGATCGCCCCGCCAATTAAAGACCAATCCAATCGCATCTGAGCGTCTGTGTGTTTATGTGTGGGGGAGCAGTGTGTGTGTGTCTGCATGTATACACTTATATGTATGAGAATGCATGCACATGTGTGTGTGTGTGTGTGTGTGTGTGTGTGTGTGTGTGTGTGTGTGTGTGTGTGTGTGTGTGTGTGTGTGATGTGAGATCTGGGAGGTTAATGCAGTTAGGGTTATTTCACAGTCCATTAAGAAGCTTATGTTGACCTCCTGACCCCAAAGCCAACAACACAGAAGCCATTATCATGACAATAGGACTGTGTGCACACGCATGTGTATGTGTGTGTGACTGTGAAATGCGCTTGACATGGTTATGCCATGTGGTAAACTAAGTGAGATGAGAAGAATGAGAGATACAGACACTGTGAAGAGAGAACAACTTCCCGGTGTCTCTCTTTGTGATTAGTGGCGGTTTGGTCAGTTCATCTGCTCTGTAGAGTCATTTGTACCATTATAGTTTACAGAGGGGAGAAGGAAGGACAATCAGTGGCCATGCAAAAAGGAACAGAAGACGCTGACGCCAGGCTTTCTTTTTGGTGGTGGTGGAGGGTAGTGGAGAATTTGATTCAATTACGTAGAGAGCAAAACCTAGTTCTCGCTGTACGTGCTGGAGTGTGTGTGTGTGTGTGTGTGTGTGTGTGTGTGTGTGTGTGTGTGTGTGTGTGTGTGTGTGTGTGTGTGTGTGTGGACAGATGAAGCTATCACTGGAATAAGAAGTTTGTCAGCTGTGAAGCCAACATGAGTAACTGCTGGAAAAAAGCATGACTGTAAAAAGGAATGGTAATTTTACTTTGTGTCAGTATATATCTCAAAGTCATATGAACCTTTCTGTGAAGAGATGGAAAGCTATATTTTAGGGGTTTTCTTTTCCATAATCAATATGATCAATACATTGTTATTTATAATACTTAAATACATAATGATTATATTCTTGTATTTTTGATACATTTAAAAATTCCTATTTATTTTTTTGAGTCTCTTTTCTTAAAAATGTTTAGTACTTTTCTTTCAACATTGCCTAACTCTTGTTTATATGTAAAAATGAAATAAAGTGTGGAAGATATATATATATATATAATATAAAATGGGAACATTTTACCCAAACGTTTTTTTTATGCTGCACAAGATATAAAAAAAGAATAGCAAATTGTCAAAAATGTTTTTGCATGAACCACTTCAACGCATCCAATAATTCATATGACAATACACAATTTGACTTTGACTCAATACCTCCTTGTTTCTTATTCTTCAATCTCTCTCTTGCTTCTTTCTCATCTGTTTATCCACTTATTTCCCTAACACTGGTGGCTAACCCTGACCCTCACCTTGCCCCTCACTATCCACACCTCTAGGATGGTTATTGATCCACATGTACACACACACACACACACACACACACACACACACACACACACACACACACACACACACACACACACACACACACACACACACAAACACCACACACACATACACAAATCCCACACCACACACACACACAGAGCCCTGGCCACTGTGTTCATGGCTAATGGGACAAACAGGACCAGTCTGGGTCTGGTTGGGTTACAGTTTGGAGGCCTATAAATAAATTCCCGAGGGAATGGTAAGATTGAATTTATTACATTTTTGGTCAATGGCTGACATATTTCAGTTGTAAAGAACAAGATTCACTCTTACTGAATTGAAGGCTAGACAAACTGCATTATACATTAGACAAACATTAAGATGATAGTAAATAAAAAGGTCAAAAAAGATAACTGTAAATTAGGAATAAATGAACAAAATAGATGCATTTATACTGCCGCTACTTCAAAAACCTTTACATTTGTACGTGTAATATGAGCTCTCTTTGAGCAGAAAGCACCTTGACACTATGAAATGCCACCAAAGAAGTTAACAAGGTGGATATAATGACAAAAAACCCTGATAAACTCTTTAACACTTCCCTAGTCAGCTTGACCCACGGCCTCCCCTGCTCGCACACACCTCCTCTCCCCTTCACCTCTGTCCCCCCGTCAGATGTTTTCAGGTTGAGGTGTGTGTGTGATGAAAACAGTCAGTTATAGTATGTGTTACACCCTGTGTGGTTGACTATGTGCATCTGACATGTAGTTATGTGAGCGTGTGTGACAGCACACACAGACGGTTGAAATTGATATCCCCGGCCATGTCTTTGCGTCCCAGGCAATATGTTGCCTGTTCAGGGACTTATCAAGCTGATGGATGGGAGGGGGGCAGGGCCCTGGGGACCCCTGCCTTAATCAACTTCAGACACACACACACACACACACACACACACACACACACACACACACACACACACACACACACACACACACACACACACGCACACACACACACACACACACACACACAAACACACACACACAAAATAATTGTCCTAAAAAAGTTTGAGATCTTGCAAACTATTCTAGGGCTTTTTTGTAAATGCTTTTAAAACATTGTTATGAAATTGAAAATACAAACTCAGAAACATTTCTCTTTTCATACTTATGTCACTTTGTGCCTTTTTCCTGCACATTTGTTTTGTATTCATGTTAAACCAGTTTTGCCTTTTTAGAGATGTTGTTTGCATTAAAATATGTAACCACAAAAACAAACATTATCAAATCAAATCAGGTTGTATTTATAGAGCACATTTAAAAACAATTTTTGGTCGAGCCAAAGTGCTGTACATGTAATAAAAACACTTTACTACAATAGCAACAGAAGACAATAATTTACAAGAGCAAATATAAAAACAAAACACAGGGAAATGTCAGGAGTCGTACTCTGCTCTGACTAGAAGGCCAGAGAGAAGAAGTGAGTCTTCAGTGAGGATTTAAAACCCCTTGGTTAACACTTCCTAATGATAAGGTGTTGTTCTTTGGATAGTCATGTGCTTGCCTAAAGCAATTCAACAATATTCATTTAATATCTCATCATTCCACAATCTGAATAAATCCATTCCCTATTTTAACTTGATGTAAAATTTCAGCCAGTCATTAAGGTCCAGTTAAATTTATATTTGAAAGATTTGTCTTTGGTCCCATTTAGTTTCACCTCTCTGCGTCTGAGTGTGTATGTGTGTGTGTGTGTGTGTGTGTGTGTGTGTGTGTGTGTGTGTGTGTGTGTGTGTGTGTATGTGTGTGTGTGTGTGTGTCTCTCTGTGTGTGTGTGTGTGTGTGTGTGTGTGTGTGTGTGTGTGTGTGTGTGTGTGTCTGTGTGTGTGTGTGTGTGTGTGTGTGTGTGTGTGTGTGTGTGTGTGTGTGTCTCTCTGTGTGTGTGTGTGTGTGTGTGTCTGTGTCTGTGTGTGTCTCTGTGTCTCTGTGTGTGTGTGTGTGTGTGTCGGTGTGCACACACAAACTCTGTTTTAATGACTCTGGAAGCTGTTTATCAGTGAAGGGTATACAATGCTCTGTTGTCACTACTGTCCAAAGAAACACTGGGACAAAGAACACACACACACAACACACACACTCCCACTCACATATAGATGACGATGCTCACTAAATTGTCCTTCACATGGCTCTCCCTGTATATTGACTGTGTGTCTTTTTTCCCAAGCTGACGTTATTGTCAAATTGTTTCTCAAACGGGACACAATTGAAAAGGCGGACAGTTGTTCAATGGCTCCAGTTTTACCATTGATTACCAATAGGGCCGTCTATTCGTCTGTCGGCTTGAGGAACGGAGAGAAACTGTGCTCTGCACTTGTCCCACGACCACACACACACACACACGGGTGCACGTGCACACACACACACACACACACACACACACACACACACACACACACACACACACACACACACAAACACACACACACAGGTAGATATTTGTGTCGATGCATGTGCACACATATTCCCTTTCATTTAAATATTGCTCCTGTCCCAACGCATTCTATTACTTGATACAGTATAATACACACAGATCAATTGAAGCCAAGGAGACACCACACACATCCACAACCCCCCCCCACACACACACACGCTTTGTGTAGCCCACAGGCAGATGGTATCTGCAAAAAGACGCTTGTTATTCTCAACAACTCTGATATGGAGATCATTAGCACAAGGAAAACACTGAAATACGTTGAAACACCTGAAGCGTATACACCAGATAAAACTTTTTACTTTAGATATTACCATATTAAAGCAGCAAAGTGTGTGATTTTTCTCTGTAATATATCGCTGTTAAATCATAGAACACACATGGCACAGCTAAAAACAACAGATATGGAGATTTTGGGGAACATTTTCAATAATTTTCCCCATTCTTTTCCCCGAGACACACTCTGCATCGTTGATATTTAGCAGTATAAATACTACTTTGTTCAAAAACATATGATGCTCAATTACATTTTAGTGACACTTTGGAGCTTTAAAACTTGTTAGAAAACGGAAAAAGGAAAATAAAAGCAACACAAATATAAAAATACTTGAGGATGACCTAGGATTATGTCAGTAAAAAACATTTAACTCACATGCAATGAGTTAGATAGTGTAACAAGACTACTATGCTTCACCTTTGGATGGGAAGTAAATAAACAGTTAAGTTAGAAAAGTCTTCGCTTAAACAACAAATCTACATGTATATGATTTAAACATACTTTGAATATTGTGAATAGTAGTAGTGCACTAAATGCCTTAAATTAATTGAGCGATATAAAATACATTTCTGTATTAATGCACTTAGTACAGTGCTTTACAAGAAATTGTTCGCAAATGAATCAATCAGTGGCACTCCAGTGGAGAGGAAGTTAATGAAAGCAAATAAGTATAAAGAAAAAAGTGCAGAGAAGAGAAGATGAACATTATTTGTCTCCCTCTCTGTCTCTCTCCTCTTGGTGGCTTTAACAGAAAATAAATTAGACAAAGGAAGTGTGTGTGTGTTAGAAAGAAACACAGAACGGGGAAGATAGCGCTAGATACATCACAAGGCCCAGTGTGTGAGTATATGTTTGTAGAAAAACCCTCCGCTGCTCTGCTGTGTTTCTTTCTCCCTCTGTTTGTGAGTGTGTGTGAAGGCGACAGTATCTGAGGGAGCGTGCGGTGCCAGATTGATGTTCACCGCCGGCGTGGCCGTTTCTGCTGAGAACGGCCACGCTCCTCTGCCTAATGATGCCACATCCATCCTGGAGCGCAAAGCACTGCGCGGGTAGGTGAGCGTTGTGTGTGTGTTGCGTGTGTGTCCACAAGGCGTCTATCCTGGGGGCTACAATGCAGCACCTTACAACGCCTCTGATCACTCTTTATTTGGCAGCGAGCAAGTGTGTCCATATGTGTGTGTGAGTGTGAGAGTGAAGGGTCCTATGCGCCCATTAATATTAAATATAGATACCCTTGTCAGTGAATTACATCCTCTGATCCTGTATCCTCCTCTCACAGAGGAGAGGTGAGGCGGGAAGGGACACGGGAGGTGAAGGAAGCGAGAGATGAAGTGAGGAGGGGAGAGGAGGAAGACAGGAGGTGAACCATGGGGAGAAAGGGTGGGAGAGAGGAGTGAGGGAAAGAGAAGCAGGAAAGGGTATGATGAGGAGTTAAAACACAGGGAGAGGATTAAGGAAGACATGTCTTTTTAAAAGTGGCTCATACATGTTTAACTTGACCAAGAAAGTTATTCAGAAATAAGAGTAAATGAAGAAGAGAAAGGGAAGGAAATAAGTTATTTGAGTTGGAGTTGGAACGCTACAGAGGAAGTGCAGGAAGCTTCAGATTAGAAGAGAATGAAAGCGATGCAAAGTGGAGTTAAGGAGGGAGGACACGGGAGGAAATCTGGGGAAAGAGGGACTACAGAGGGGACTAAGGGGTTTAGGCATGGATGGAGGGAAGGGAGGGAGGGAGGAGGGGCCAGCTGATTGATTGTGCAGAGTGTTGGAGACTTTAGGAAAGAGGGATGAGGAGAGGGGGAAAGGGAAAAGAAAACAGACGACTGAATCCATCACTGCATTGGCATGCAAAGACAGAAAAGAGAGGTAGAGAGGAAAAGAGTTAACGTGGAGGTAAGCTGGAGGTATGGAGTGAGAAGAGAGGCGGTGGAGACAGATAGAGATGAAGAAAGACATCAACTGAAAGAGATTTGTTAGATGAAGATGTAAGAGAGTAAGAGGTGATGGAGTGATGACGGATGGAGGGAAAACAACGGAGTGAACGGCAGCAGCTTTGACCTGTCATCTGTCTGTAATGAAGGAGAGGAGGAGAGGAAGAGAGGAAAGGAGGAGTGACAGTTTGATTTTCCTAGCCAGGCGTTCATTCCCATATTCCCTGGCAAGCTTTCACCTGATGGAAAGATGGCAGAAAATCAATAGTCCACGTGCGTAATGGAGTAATGACTCTGAGTGTATGTGTGTGTGTGGATAATGATAAGTGTGTGTGTATCTGCCCGATCCCTAAGCAATCACACACAGCTTAAGCTAGTCCCAAGGGGCGGGGGCCACTTTAACTAACAACTTCATTACTGCAACCAGAGAGACACACACACACACACAAAACCATGCCCTAACACAAACCCTGTTGATCGTCAACTATACACTTTTTACTTTGAGCAAATATAAGTCAGTCATAAAGTTTTACATTTGAGTTTTATTTTAAAATGTTCACATTTAAAAAAAAATTGTTCAGTTTAAATATTTGATTTGAACGCCATGAGTCTACCCTACTACAGGTATAAGTATGCAGTTAGTGTTGCACCTAAGTTGTAAGGGACTCCTTGATGTTTTTACTGGTTCGTGCAGAGTGATGCTTATATTGTACAAATACGTTGGTCATTTAAAAAAAGCTATTGGATTTTCTTTAAAGGGCTACAAATACAGTCCAAGGGTCTCAGCGTGTGTCCCTTTGCATGGCTGCGTGTTTATCCAAACAGCTCTCAAAGTGTTTCCAGTCTCTGCCAAGTTGTTCTGGGACTGTGAAAACACTCCCAGTTCTGGGAATGCAGGGCCCTGACACACACACACACACATACACACAACACAATTGCAGACACACACGCACACGAACACACACAGAAACGCACACACACAGATGCACCTCAATCAACCAATTAGGTCATCAAGGGGATCTCTCATCACAAGAACAGGCTCACTGCCATGTCCAAATGATGGGGCGCTGACGTACACACACACACACACACCCCCCCACACACACACAGAGAATCACACAGCCGTGATCCTCGTCTGGCTTCAAACTCAAGAGACACTGATCCACAGAATACATCAACATGTGCACACATTTACATACACACTGCTCCAATGAAACAGCACACACACAAAAACACAAACGTGGCCCCCTACTCGTTCGGGTTCCACTGATCAAAAAGAATGATGCCTCCCGTAACTATCTACCAGAGAGGGATGGAGAGAAAAGAAGAATTTGGACAAAAGGTGGCCCGCTGCGGCTCGGCGGCGCCGCAGACCGGCAGCTCATGGCGGCAGCCCCCTCTGTTTACTAGCGGCTAATTAATTCGCCACATATGCTGAGAACATCTGTCGCTAGTGACCTGCCGGGAGAGCAGAGGACGCACTGCTGCGACGGCCCGCTCCCCCCAACTCTCATTAGCACACACACATTGGTTGCACACACACACAAAGAGGGACACACACATTCACATAGACATGGCTGAAAGTATGCACTTGTGTGTTCAGACACATAGCTTCACATACCAGGACGTATACGTTAAGACACTTACACAAACTTTAATCTTTCAGTAGTTCATCACTTGTCTTTGTAGTATCCCTTCTGGATTATTAGGTTCAACGCGCTGAACAATTCTAAACCAATTAAACCCATACATAAAGGCATCAGTGCTGATTTTTCACACCTTGGTGCAATTAACAATCTCAATGTTGATTTATTTATCTTCAAAATATTTGACTCATCACAGATTTGGGGAATGAGCTCAGCAAGCTTTCTCGATATTCACCTAGAAAACATAATGGTGCCTAAACGAAAATACGGAGCATTAACTTTCACAGTTGACCAGACAATGTTATATTGGTACTTTGCATGTCTCTGCTTATTAGGGTGTAGTCAATTGAAGGGCAGCCTACTTTTAATGATGTTAAAACATTTATTTGATAGAAAGAAGACTGATTGGGGTACATTCATGATGGCTATAATTTTCGCTGGTTTTAAATGAATATCTAATAACTTAAACAAATGTGATTTCAATATTTGTGTAGTTTTCTCATATTGACCAGGGCTTATGCTTTTATGTATTTAGTTGTAGCCGGACAGAGAGAAGCACAGTCAACGCACACTGCTGAACACACACATTCCTACAAGATGTGTGAGTGTTTTAAGCTGTTAAAGCAAAATGTGTGTTATAGCTTTCATATCAAGGTCTAAAGTATTGATATTCTTTGGGTAAAATATTGAAAAAATATTGACAAATCTTCCAACATAACTAATACGTTTGTGTTTTTCTGATTTGTACAAACTGTATGTAATTCAGCACCTCTACATTGTTGAATCAGTTCCGGCCTATTCCACACCTTCAGATATATCTTGCACACTTTCTGTCTCCCACTCTGCCCTTCATGGCGCACTGTGTCGAAGCCGAACTTGGCAAAATAAAAAAAGTGAAGCCCTGCGAGTGTGCAAACCGCAGCACCAGCAGAAAAACTCCCTCCAGCCAATCAGATTCATTAACCTCCACTATCCCACAATCCCCCCAGGGGGACCTACAGAGACAAAGACAAACTCTCCCCCCCTTGTGTCCTGCGTGTCCCCCTCTTTCTCCTCCTCTTTTTATCTCCCACACCCCATAACACACTCCCAGTCCCCCCAACCCTCCCTCACATTAAAACAACCAGACAGGGATAACTAACAGGAGCATAATTCAAAAAGTACACGTCCAACTTCTTGATACAAAAAAGAGTAATAACCATGATTATAGTCTCCTACTGTAAATGATGATGGGTGTCATAATTAAGCATCAAGGTGCAGTGATGTGTTTCAGCTGAGCTGTGTTTGGGCTGGTAAGGCATTTTAATTGAAGCTACTGGTAACCAACACTTAATGCCATTATTATTTCCACTTTAATGTCTTTGATTTCCATCATATCAAAGTAAAATCTCAAATAAATGAGTCAACCGGCTGAAAATCCGTCAGTCAGCCGGTCATTTAAGTTGTCACCTCACCTCTCCCTGTTAATCTGATGAGGGATCAATCAACGCTTTAACATGTTTTCTGAGTCCTCACCTTCAGGCCTACAATGCCGCAAGCAAGTCTGTAAACCAATCAGTCAGTTAACAACTCTCGCCGTAACTCAGTCAACCTGACACTGAAGAAGTCAACAAGTCAGCCACTGTGCGAAGCGGCCGACCGAGCATTCAGTCAGTCAGGCAGCCACCCAGCCGGTGAGCCCCCCACCTGTCCCTGCTAATTTGGTGAGGAATCAATTAAGGCTGTGTTTGCTGAGTTCTCCTTGCCTTCAGCTCATCTGCTCCTCTCTAATGCAATTGTCCTGTGTGCTGCGTGCAGAGCGGCATAATAAAGTGATAAGGCTAATCAGGTTGGCTGCTCCTCTCCTCTCCCCATACGCACACTACACTTATTCTATTAGATGTGTAATGAGATTCTGCACTCCATCAACACGATGCCGCTATGCGTGTTCGTGTGCATGAGAAAAACTGTGTGTCTGTGTGTATGTGAAAGTATGAAAGTGTGTGTGTGTGTGTGTGTGAGAGAGCTTCTGTTCTTGCAGAGGAAATTTGCTCCATTTACATTCTATCATTAGCTTGAAACAAATGTGCCCTTGAGCTTAGCGCCCCTGTCTCTCTCGGCTGCAAACACTTTACTTTGGCAGGCGATCATAGTAACATGCGCGTGCACACACAGACACACACTCGAAATACACTTCAGCATATAATCGAATAGAATAATGCACAAACACACACTTAAATGAATCTAACTGCATAAAGTGTTACTCAAATGAACGTGCGATGCTGCTAACGCGGGTGCGAGATCATTAGCTTAAAAAATCATCGTACTTTTCATTAAATAAACAAGCATGTAAGCAAATATACACACACACATTCATTCACTTCTATCCATCTACTCATCCCTTCATTTATCCATCCATCCAACAACTTTATCTCACCTATCACATACACACAAGCCGGTCTATTCAACGAACCGCCAAGTGAAACACACACACACACACATATACCATGTATACATCACTTCAGGGGACATTACATTGACTTACATGCATTTCCTGGAGACTTATCCTAACCTTAACCATAACCAACACATGCCTAACCCTAACCCTTAACCTTAACCTTACCCTAACCCTAATCCTAACCAAGTCTTCAACCGTACATTTACGATTCCCCTCATGGGGACCTCCAATTTGTCCCCATAAGGGAGGCAAGTCCCCACACGTGACCGTGTAAACAGATTTAGGTCCCCACAAGTATAGTAATGCTAGGCCACACACACACACACACACACACACACACACACACACACACACACACACACACACACACACACACACACACACACACACACACACACACACACACACACACACACACACACACACACACACACACACACACACACACACCTACAGACAAGTGGAGAGAGTGATGGTGGAGTAGATGTAGAGGACACAGGGCTCTATGATGTGTAGAACAGTTCTGGTCAATGGGCCAGATAATGAGTTGCCATAAACAGCAGCAGTCTTCCACTGTCCAGCTCAGCTCATTACCGTAGCTAGCATATGTAATCAGTGTGTTGCTGGGGCGTGTCTTAATGTACTCTACTCTGCTGTTTCTCAAAGACAGGGTTGGGCCCGCAGGGTGGGTCACGGCAAGGTAAGAACGGATCAGTGGATCTTCCTCGGGAAACATTGGTGATTGGTATTCAAAGCTGCAAACACTGGCTGAGTTATTATGAGGCACATTTCCTCCCAGTTCTGATGAATGCAATTGAAGCTAAATAAGCCACGAAGCAGCTCATTATGTGGCGCAAAATACTCCTTGTTAGTAGCAAAAAATGTTTTATTTGTATTAAATTGCAAACAATGTTGAAGCATTAAGTGAAAATGGCTGCAAGCAAGTTATAAGCACATTATATATTCCCTCTTTGTGATTGACTTCATTAACATAAATCAGTGGGAAGACTAAACAACAGAGGGTATAGAGTGTATGGGCATTTTGGAGGCCAGAAAGCTGTCACAGAGACATAATTAGAAAACACGCACACACCCTCACACACATACAAACACAATATCAAGCTGTGCACATCCTCATTAACTCCTGGAGTATGATAAAACACGATTCTCTCTCATCCCACCCAAGATTCTATAAAGGGAAGATGGTATTTCAAGCTGCCGACTCTAAATCTCTAATTATAACTTTATTTGAAGAAAACAAGGGAGCACTTAATAAGCAAATGAGAGTGATAATAACTTGGAATATGGATCGGACCTAACCGAGTAGATTATAGGGGTGAACCCCCACTGAGAGCGAGAGGGAGTAGTAAATAATGTGACAGAACGAGTAAATTATGAGGCTAAATACTCAAAGCTGTAATTATGGCTTTCTTTGAATAGACAGAGATGAGTGGGAATGAGGATGATCGGATAATAAAAAAAAAAGAAAAGTTAACTGCCTTCCTCATTTGCTTTCATTCACGCCGTCTTAATTTGTCAGTCTTGGTTGTTTTTCCATTGTGTTCTCTTCTGCCAGATTTAAAGAAGGGACGGTTATTTGAATGAAGTAAATGAAGATGCAGAGGTTTCTCCTTATACTCTTTTTTTAAAAGGGCCCTATTGTTACTTTACAGGTGAAGATCAGTTTATTCTTCAACAGGATATCTTAATCTGTGAAAACATGTCTCTACAGCATTTGAGGAGCTCTGTCAAGATCTCAGAAAATTATCTCAAAATGACCGTTCAATCAGTCTGATGATAAAACGCCTCTAAACTTACATTGAAGACGGTGTAGGACCCAGCGTTTGTTGAAGGTATTGAAACATACTCTACAAATAAAGATGGTTACCATTAGTATTCTTTTTAGTAATTAGTCAATCCTGATTTCTAGCGCTTCGATGTTTGCCTCTACATTTATTATTCTGCTCTTGCAAGTCCTCCTTCTACATTACATGTCATTTGTTAGACGCTTTTATCCAAATATTCTACATTGAAATGAACTACTAAATCACTTAAACTTACATTTCTAATAATTAATTAACACAATGAATGGCTGCTGGCACATTGACATATTACAGTATTATACATAATAGCTAATGGGAAATAGTTCATTTACAGTACATAATGTTGGCTAATCTGCAAGGTCTTTTATTATTAACGAAGCACTTTTATACTAATAAAGGACTGGATTACCTAAAGCCAGTTGAGTAGCACTTGAAATGTTTGGCTCTATGAAACCTGATGTACTTATATGATTCTGTTTTCTTCAAGGTTGTGTCTTCCTGGTCGAATGTACTTATTGTAAGTCGCTTTGGACAAAAGCGTCAGCTAAATGCAATGTAATGTAATGTCTTTGTCAGACAACGTTTTATATCAGCAAAAAACCGGCCATATATACAGAAACAGTGTTTTCTCCATTTTCAATCTTGCAGTTTACAACGTTGCACTTAAAAACTATGGAGCTTGGACATTTTAGCCTGGGACAGTTGCTTTTTCTTTGTCGCTGTTTTTAGTCCTGAACATTTACCCTACTGGGGCTTCATGAGCACATTTTCTGCAGCGCTGTTTTACCCAGCGCTAAAAGACACACTGGCCATTTAAAGGCAAATTGTTATTCATTTTGACAGCCTGACAAAAAGGCAAAGAGCACAAACCCACAACATCGTTAAATAATGCCATGTGCCTTAACCCACTGAGCTGTCTGAAATAATAACAATCCTATTTAATCTTGTGCTACGAGTCAGTGTAGTTGTAGTTACGAATCGTTGCTACTGTTATGACTTTTCAACACCAATTTAACACATGATCCCAGCTCTCTCCAAGGTCTCTCTCCCTTTGTGTCTATCACACACTCTTCTACTTTCCCTCAACAACCACTTTTATTTTCTCCGTCTTCCATCTGTTCCCAAATCTCTTTAGATTCGTTTTGAGTTACAGGATATGAAATTGACTTAAAGAGGAGTATTCACAGAGGGCTTTTGCCATTCAAGGTTGATTTCATTTTATTCGCTATCAGGGCTGTCTGTCTGCTTGCATGTTAAAGATATGAGCAGGGTGTGTGTGTGTGTGTGTGTGTGTGTGTGTGTGTGTGTGTGTGTGTGTGTGTGTGTGTGTGTGTGTGAGTGTGAGTGTGAGTGTGAGTGTGTGCTACTCTGTTCTTTGTGTCTCTGCCATTTAGCCAGCTGTATACATGTCACACAATCTCACTTTCGATACATGGTTATATTTGACATATGCTTAACTGGGACCGGGGGGTATCGCTCACAGCGTTGTGTGCATACAGTATGTAGGTGTGTGTGTGTGTGTGTCCCTTAGCAGCAATATGTGCTCCTGTACCAATCAAATGAAGTTGTCGGAGAATGACAGCTTCATTATCTTGTATGAAAGTGGGACAAATGGAGCCTTGTCCCTCTTATCACTCTGAGTGTAAGTATGGAGAACAAAAACAAAACAAAAAACCTACACACACGCACACACACACACACACCTATAATTCCTTCTACTTTTTGGCTTCACAACTTGTCTCAGGCTTGTAGTTCTTTACAACCCCCCATCGCTCTTTCTCCTGATGTGTGTGTGTGTGTGTGTGTGTGTGTGTGTGTGTGTGTGTGTGTGTGTGTGTGTGTGTGTGACATGTGTTGGTGTGTATGTGTGTATTCACAGCTGGGACCAGTAAGTGATGACTGTGTCTAAATGTTGATCACTGGGAGATGCTCTGTTGTTCTGAATTGACGTGGTAGGGGAGATGTGTGTGTGTGTGTGTGTGTGTGTGTGTGTGTGTGTGTGTGTGTGTGTGTGTGTGTGTGTGTGTGTGTGTGTGTGTGTTTTGGGGTGTCGCTGGCAGATGTCAAACAGTTGAAGCCTCACACAGACGTGCTGACAACTCTCTTAGTAACTGGGCACCTTAGGGGGGCAACACAGGTGTGTGTGAGAGAGGGAAACAGACGTGACCTACCCCCCTCCATCCCATCCCATCTGCATCCTGACATCTGACAGGGGCTTCACACCAGGCCAATCCAACAATATGTGTGTATGTGTGTGTGCTTGAGGTGCCTCATAGCCAAACGAAAGGTAATAGTATGTAAATGACCCCACATATGTCATCCACCAGAGGATGGGGATGGACACACACACTTTCCCCCCTCTCTCCATTACACCCACTCACACACACACACTTTATGCCCCAAGGGTTGTGGGGTCTCGGCCTCTGTCTGATTTCTTTGGGTCAGTTTCTCACAGTTCTGACAGGGTCACACACCTCTCCTCTCATTATTAACCTGCAGTAAAAAACCCACACAGCCAAACATTGAGCCGTATATATTGGTGTGTGTGAGGGATTTAGAGAGTGAGGGAGAGTGTGTGTGAAGAAAGGAGAGTGACAAACTGCTCATGTGTCTGTGGGAAGGTGATTGAGACAGAGAGAGATGGAGAAACGGAGGTGTGTGTATAGAAAGACAGATAGATAGAGAGTCACTTGGTTCTGTGTGTGTGTCCTCGGGGCATTACCTATCACATTAGCAATATGACAGACTGCCCAGCCTCCTCTCTCATTTCCTGTCAATCAAGCACAGAACATCACATTCAGCCAACAATACCTCACTTTAAAGAGAGCAACCTGCAAATTACAGCTTTAAAATAATACCACCGTGTGCTTCAGGACAGTTATGTGACATATATATGAACATTCGGCACTAGTTAGTAGCCGTTACCCTTTGTGGCCATTTCCCCGCAGCCATTTCCAGTCACAGATAGGTAGCTTCAATACTAATACTACACACAAATTGCTGTGAGGTAGAACAAAAATCATAAATATTTTAACAAAAATAATAAGTGTAGGGAATATTTGTAAGTTGTCTCCTTTTATTTAGGTCACACACTGAAAACTGAAGAAGAATTACAGAGGAAAGGGGATCAAACTAATAACAAAACATATTGCAAAAATAATAGAAAAAGACAAGTGTGAGTGTGTGAGTATGTGTGTGTGTGTGTGCGTGTGTGTGTGTGTGTGTGTGTGTGTGTGTGTGTGTGTGTGTGTGTGTGTGTGTGTGTGTGTGTGTGTGTGTGTGTGTGTATACATGCATGTCTGGAACCTCACTTTTTGCTATCATGAGTCACAGTGTGCTGTTAGATTTATCAAGAATTAAATCCCCTCTAAATTCCATCAGTTTCTGACAGGATTACAGTGTGTGTTTGTGTGTGTTAGTTTGTGTGTGTGTGTGTGTGTGTGTGTGTGTGTGTGTGTGTGTGTGTGTGTGTGTGTGTGTGTGTGTGTGTGTGTGTGTGTGTGTGTGTGTGTGTGTGTGTGTGTGTGTGTGTGTGTGTGCAGTGACAGGTGATGAGAGAGTCCTGCGGTACTGTGGTCACTGCTGATGCACAATAGGATTATGACCAACACCTACCTGTGTGTAACTGTGTGTGTGTGTGTGTGTGTGTGTGAGTGTGTGTGTGTGTGTGTGTGTGTGTGTGTGTGTGTGTGTGTAACTGTGTGTTTGTTTGTAAGCTATGCAGTGACCATAGAGAGAGAGGCTCCTGAATGATAAGCAGTGACTACATCCGTCTGTGTTTCCTCTTCCTTTGTCTTTATCTATCACTCCATCTATCTTTCCAACCATCTGGACCCCCCCCCCCCCACACACACACACACGCACACACACACACACGCACGCACACACACACACACACACACACACACACACACACACATCAGCCCCTAAGCCTTAACACACACATACATATGTTTATACACATGTTAAGTAGTTCATGTGTGAAGTATCAACATATGCACAGAAATTATGGGAATGTGGACATGACACATCACTTGAGTGCATCTTGCATGTAAAATATATATATTTTTGAATGTTTAATGGTACATTTTGAAAGGAATGTATATTTTTTTATTGAAATATGAGTGGAAAATGTTCTTATCAAGTGTGGGACTTTAACACTGCAGATCAGAGTTCCCCCCTTAGTCTTAAATGTGATTATGTTCAGCCAAAACAACACTTAAGTTCAGGTTAGGAAATGATTGTTGTCATTTAAATGTTGTTAAAGAAGATACTTTGATCGCTTGCTTTGAGTCACTTTTGACTTTTTCAATATCAAAAGAAATTCAACAATTCAAATCTGCTGCATATGATGTGTTTTTATGCGGAAACGTACAAAAAGTGTAGCTTGAGTCACCTTAAATTGTTATGAAGACAATGCCTGCATGTGTGAAGCAATGAGTGTGTTTGTGTGTGTGTGTTTGGCCCCCCAGGCTTACTCCATCAACCTCCCCTCACCACCAGCTGTCTCCCCTCATTTACATGCTCTCTCCTCCCACTAATGGAATTAGCCACAAGTTTCCTGAGGTGAGGTAACACACACACAAACACACACACATAGAGAAACAAGTGTGTGTACTGTATGGTTTGTGTGCATGTAAGATATTGTGTGTATTTTGGAGGTCAATCGGGCGACGCAAAAAGATCACGGCTCAGTCCAAAACTACTTTGCCAAAACAACAAAAAATCACAAAAGTGATTGTCAGAGCTTTTCTCCTCAATAGAGCCAGGTTGGTGTTTTTTTTTAATGAGTAAGCCACACAAAGACAAGCAAGCCAAAAAAGCTAACTCTAATTTGTCAAACACAGACGGAGACAGACATTAAACAAAAAAGAGTTCTAAGTGATAAGATAAATTTGTTACTGTACCTCTTAAGTTAAATGCCTGATTTTATGAACACTTGGCTTTAAAATAAATGGTACATTCAATGTGTACGATCTAACAAATTACTAGTTTCATCAGCCTACACAAGCTAACTGTTGTTGCTTGCATCCAATTCAAGACTGTAGTGTTTTAATACCTCCAAGATGTGGTTGAACCCCAGACGAATGTGTGTCTGGACAGTTGGCAGCCCAATCATTGTCCCTGCAGTCGCTCTTCTCAGTTTAGGCTCGTCTCTGTTCAGGCACCACTGTTATGCAGCAGGCTGAAAACACAACCATTTAAACATGCCAGGCTCGCCCTTTTTTAGCATCTCATTTACAAAAAACAAAACCAGAAAATATGAACAACCAAAATCCTGAGCATGGGACTGCAGCACTGAATACAATATCAGATGTTGGTTTGAAAATGATCCTCGTCATTATTAATTGTAGGTAAAATGGACTGATCCAGACAAGAATCATTTCCTTCCCACGCCTCTTCCCCTTTATCCTTACCCATGACCTTGAAAAGTGTTCTAAGGTCCCAGTTAGCGTACTCCTCCGGCCTTTTTCTCCTTCTGTCTGCTGTATCGTCTGCCCTTCTTCCCCGATGGTGTTGTTTCCTTTTGTTTTGTCTTCTATTTCTCTGTCAGCAAGTCCCGTCCATCAATACTGAACTGTCAGTCATTGGAGTAACAATTGGCAGCTGTCGATAGGGTGTAGAGGGTCGCCAGTCTGTATAAAGGCTTCAATTCCTAAAATGCTATCAGCTGCCAATACATAAACTCACACATGCACACTCAGGGCTTGACATGCACAAAGGTACAAGCACACACACATATACACACACACACACACCTTTTCTCTTTGCATCCTCATCACACTTGATCATCGCTGACGCAGGAAAATGTGGTTTGATAGCAACGAGATCAGATCAGATGAGGAAACAAAGAACCACCTTCTGACTATTCAATCTTTAGAAGAACACACACACACACACACACACACACACACACACACACACACACACACACACACACACACACACACACACACACACACACACACGCTGATGAAGGTCTTTGACACAGACTGGAGTCACTGACACATGGCTCCCCCTACTGGAGACCTATAAGACCTTTGGCAATGACATTCCAGTCCCTGGTTACACTGTTCCATATTAACATTCATTGATTGATTTGATCATCCATCTTTTCATTTAATCACTCCTCCCTCTCTCTGACATCCTCTCCCACTTTTTCAAACGAATCCTTCTTTTCCTCCTGCAGTCTTCTCTTATTCATTTAGTCAAACTTTTATTCTTGTACCTTTTCTTTCCATAGAAGTTTTTACCTTCTTCCATGTCATTTTTTTCCCTGCCTTGTGTCTTTTTGTATGACCTTTGTGATTATGTGATCTCATATCAAAGCGTCTACCGGGTGTAAGAGCAGAACAATGTTCAGGTACGTGTCAGCCGTTTATAAACAGTGTCACTATCACAAAGTATGTTTGCCTGAAAGGTTTGTAACTGTTAAGTGTCCTGCTCAGACTAAAAGCATGCCAGGTGTTTTATTTTTTTCAGCAATTAAAGTGGCGAGTACAACGTTTTAACTGACACACCCCAATCTTCTTTGAAGTTTCATTCAGAGACCACCATTTGTCTGCCTTTGTATATCTCTACGCCCGTGTAAGAATACAAAAAAGAAACAATAAAAACTGATCTGGTCCGGCCTGAGACCTTGAATCACAAGAAGTTCTTTAGAGCCAGATTAAAACAGAAGAGAGAACAGGGCAGATAAATAGAAAATACTGACAAGAATTGGGAGGGTCTGCCTGCTTTTCTCTTCTTTACGCCCATGGCGTCCATCCGTATGAGAAATGTGATTACAAATGAGTGTGAGTGAGAGTGCGGAGTGCCGCAGCTGGCATGGCATCTGGCTTGGCATACCGTTGCCCGGCCTCGCCCGCTGCCTGTGCGCTCTAATGTGGCTGTCGACAAGCCCATTAAGAACCCATTACTAAATGCTCTGTCTCCGCTCCTCTTCCACGCCTTATAGCACAGGCCCGGGGGAACGCCAGCAACTCACAGGAGAGGGAGAAGAGAAGAGTGAAGAGACAGACAGGAAAGAAAGAAAAGGCAGGGGAATGAAGGAATAAAGACGGGAGAAGTTTGAGTTAGAAAATGACAAGTAGATTTCATGCTCTTACTTTTGTCCTGTGTCTCTGACTGAGCCAGAGACAGAAAGTGATGGAGACTCTTGACTCAGGTTATACTTCTGTGAGACAAAGTCCTGCCTCAGGGCCTACAGTTGGAGGAGGGGTCATGGCAAGTCTTTACTCTCACACAAAGTTCAGCACTGGTCCCAGTATTTCCAAGAACTCAAATCATGACTTGAATATAGGTTTTAGTTTCATTTGAAATCACACATTGCCAAAACTCACTGCAAACAAAGTAGCGAGGTTATAGCATTAGCTGCTGATTTACCTAATGTTCAGCCATTGATGGTTGATTAAAAAACATGATACAAACCCAGGCATTCTGTATCAAATCATAACAAATATTACATCTTCTTACTCAGATCGGCCAAATAGTATAATATGACATTTGTATCCGTTTTTTTGTCTTGCTTTAATCAATTAAAGGTGGGGTATGTAATTTATTTCAGAAACACTTTTTGTTATATTCCATGGAATGCTCTTAACATCCCGATAGCAATGAATATATTAAATGCTTTGACAAAAAATCCATAAAAAAATGTCATCAGTGGAAGCCGTAGCGCTATAAAAAGCACGACCAATCATCTGAGCCGGCCCGGCTAAAATGACTGGATGGCCTACCTGCCTGTCAGCCTTCCATCTGTGCACAAACTTATCTCGTGCCCTCATTGGTCATGTGCGCGTTCGTGTGTGTTGGAGGAGGGGCTCTGTGAGGAAGTGGCAGATTTTTTTCGGTTGTGTATTTTCAAATTCTAGCGCACTCGAGCCGGTTTCTGCAAAATTACCTACCCCACCTTTAATGGTTGTGAAATCACCAAATATATTCTCTACCAATGCTGTTGATTTAAGGTTTTTATTACTGGTTAGGACACTGGATTTCTGCTATTGAAATAATATGTGATATGAGTGTCTTTCTGACTCAATATATACAGCATACAGTGGACCCAGTAAGCCTTTATAACAGTTCAGAGCTTTTAGGAGACATTTTTGTATATTTTCCACAGCTGGTAGTATCATTTTCTACATGCGCATGTGCTGTCCCTTATAGATGAGTCACCAGATTACACTTTTGTTGCACCTTACTATTCGCTGCCTCAAATTCAAAACATTATCGACGTACAACTCATATGTTAGGTAGCAGCATCCTGAGAAGGTTTTGACTTTGAGAAAAAGATGACATGAGGTGAATTCTAACAAGGCTGATAAAACTGAACTTCAAGACTCAAAGTAAGAACATGTTCACAAGAACACTGAAATAAAAACAGTATAAAAAAATATAATAAGCAATATTTATTTATTACTTCTCAGGCCAGAAGAAGGTGTATCACATAAAGCGGCCTGCCTTGGAGTAGAGAATGATCAGAGACGCTGTAGGTGGCAAACACTGTCTTCATCGGCTGGAGAGGAGGAGAGGAAACGCAGAGAAGGAAGCAGAAGGAGGGATGTAGAGAAAGATGTACACAATTAGGAACAAAATTGAGAATACATTTGATCTATAATAAATCCACCACCCTCTTCAAATGTGTGCTATTTCATTCATTCCAG
This sequence comes from Gymnodraco acuticeps, assembly GCF_902827175.1. NCBI lineage: Eukaryota > Metazoa > Chordata > Actinopteri > Perciformes > Bathydraconidae > Gymnodraco > Gymnodraco acuticeps. Next base: position 28,543 of record NW_022992291.1, read on the forward strand.
AATGAGTCTTGTGCAAACCAATCATGGACCCAGAGTGGATCTTTGATCTATCTTTATTCAGTGGCTGTGAACCTGCTGGAATTACATCTGGATACGTACTGAATGTTTCCAGCAACCTGACAGGCCAAAATGTATTAGAGTTGTCAGGGTGCCATGTGGTGAATTGCGATTGAGGCTTTGAATAGTGGCGGCCAGGCGAACATGGTTTTAGGTGGACAGTTTTCATATCATTCTAAAGAGAAATAACATTATCCAATGAAGATGGCTGAATGACACTAAGGCTGTCCAGACAGTTTGTTCTGGCTTTCATAAATGGGGATGAAGGTGCACATCCATCCAGTATGATTCAATGATACACTCACCAAGACCATGTGTAACTTCCTGCTGTGTGTGTGTGTGTGTGCGCGTGAGTGTGTGGATTGCTCTTTTCATGAGTGACTGTGACAGGTTTCTCATCAGGCCCTGAAGCCTCCTCGCAGTTAGAGACCATGTACAACTCAGCCCCCAAACAACTAACACACACCCTCACATGAACGCATGCTGTACTGGGTGGTGGTGTAAAAGAGAGACTCTCCTGTACACTACAGAGCACCTGAGACATACTTGGTACCACACATGGGAGTGTGTGTTTGTGCGTCTGCACCGGCTGCTGGAACTAAGCGGGGCTCTTAATCACGGTTGTAACGGGCAACATTACCGGCAGCGGCAGCAGGCTAATGATGAATGCCCGAGTCTCCGTGCAAACCATGACCTCCTTTTCTGCTGCGATGCACAAAAAGCTCTCTCACCAAAACACACACAGACACAAGCATTTGTGTACACACAAACAGGAGTACGTTTGCACCAACACATACATCCTGACAAATAAAATCAAACGCACATGGATAGAAATGCTTGCACACACACAAACACACACAATATTTCTGAAGTATGGCACTGTAAGAAGACCGAGAGAGATACATTACAAAATAAATGAGAGAGTGAAAGGGGGGCAGAAAGAGAAGTGGAGATATAAGAATATTAAATGAAATGTAAATGAGAGGAAAGGAGCCGGAGAAATAGAAATAAAAGAGAGAAAGAAAGATCAGTACGTGAGAGAGACAGATGGTTAAACAAAGAAGCAAATGAGAGAGGTTTTACAACAGAAGGAGTGACTAGTTATAAACGACTGTAAAGTTTTGATGAAGGACAAACTAATGTCAGGGATTGGGGCGGTTCGGGCTTCCTGCTCCCCGGCTACCACATGTGATCTCGCCTGTCACTCACACTCCATCGCCATGACAATCATTGTAATGCCGACGCCTAGGGGCGGGGACAAGCCTGTCCTTGTAACAAACAGAACCCCTCCGCGATCTGACGCCGACAACTGCCGAGAAGATCTCACACACACACACACACACACACACACACACACACACACACACACACACACACACACACGACAAACACACGGTGATGCCACACAAATACAAACTCACAAAAGTTGAAGCACATTCCTGTCTAAATTCAGCCACATTTTTTAGTAACAATGATGTGATGTGATGTGTTACTGTCATGGTGTCCAGAGCATGCTACACGTTTTGTCAAACACATTCATTGTTTACGGTGCAGCATGTACTGCTGCATGTGCATCTGGTATGTGTGTGTGTGTGTGTGTGTGTGTGTGTGTGTGTATGTGTGTTTGTTTCTGTCGATTTGTGTTTGCTTTTACATGTATTCATTGTAAGTATTAATATAGTGCATGTGATTCTGTTATTGGTGTGTTCATATATCATATGTGTGTGTAAGAGGGATTTGAAAGAGAGAGAGATGTTTTTTGTATGTGTGTGTGTTTATGTGTGTGTATGTGTGTGTGTGTGTGTGTGTGTGTGTGTGTGTGTGTGTGTGTGTGTGTGTGTGTGTGTGTGTGTGTGCCATGGGGCAGTGAGCAGACTTGTCAAGCTGAGGAAGAGATGGCAAACTGGATGGTGATGCCAGCTCTGTGTGACAGCTCCTTCACACACATATGCACAAGCTCGCACGCATGCACATACACACAAGCTATAACCCCCGAAACCTACCCTAGCCCACACTCTGGAGCTGTGAAAGCTGGGACGCAGAAAGAAAACGAGACTGGTGGAACCTCCTTTTATCTGGAGGCTGATTGCTGTGTGTGTGTGTGTGTGTGTGTGTGTGTGTGTGTGTGTGTGTGTGTGTGTGTGTGTGTGTGTGTGTGTGTGTGTGTGTGTGTGTGTGTGTGGGAGGTGATGGGCTTGCAGGGAGGGAGGGAGGGGGTTCAAAGTGTCACATCAATTTGAGGTTGAGCTGTTTCTGAAAGAGGCTAACCCCACTGCCACTTAAGCTTAGCACAACAGTGAACAGCATACTGTCGGACAGGACACATACAGTACATACATGTACATACATGTACACACACACACACACACACACACACACACACACACACACACACACACACACACACACTGTATACCGTCTACAGTTTGAGGGGGTGATGAGGGAAGATGCCGCCCCCCTTGTTAGCAAAATGACCAAACTGCGCCCCCTTGGTAACCTGCCACCCCCCTTTCCATCCCTCAGTAGCAGAGAGGGTGAAGAGACATTGGTTGCCTAGTTAAATAAACGCAATTGTAGTCTACCTGCCTCATTTTTATTTGTTGTGATTGAGGTTTGTGCATGTAAGAAATAGGGATGCTCCGATCGATCGGTCACCGATCGATATCGGCCGATACTCACTCTCTACCGATCGATCGGTGCTCTCTAAACATGCCGATCGCGAGAGCCGATCGCATGACGTAAAATACATGACACTTTTCTCTGTGTGCGGCAAAACAAGCTCGCCAACATGGCTTCACCGGTCTGGCATTATTTTAAGGTGTCCGAAAAAGACAGTAAAATAGCGGTATGCAACGTGTGTGAAGCAGAAATCCTGCAGCTCCGCCCGCCAGACAGGTAAGCGCAGCGAAACACACACACAGGGAGAACCAGACCGCAGTTCATTTCCTCATATTCCAAACGAGAAATTACGGTAGCAAATCACCCGGTTCTTTACGACCAGAACTATTAACGGGATACAAACCGGAGGAACCAGGCATGGAGGGAGGTGGCAGAGACAGTGGGTGAAACTGGTAAGTTTTCGCCTGTTTGGGGAGTTTATATATATATATATATATATTGCTCGCATAAAATCCCCGGGGTTTTTTGCTTTGTATGTCGGGGGCGCGAGATTCATGTGATTGGTTGTTGGTCGCAAAAAATCCCCAAGCTTTCAGACACGCCCAGCTCCAAGATTTTCAAGATTTTCAAAAAGCTGCTGTGTGGACGTACCGTAAGAGTTAGACCTAACACACTTAGCTATTTTATCTACCTCTGGAACAAGCTAAACTAGTTATTATAAATATATTTATTCTTCATTGTCGGGTCACTCATTACTGGATCAGTGAGCTGCATGAGATACTGACAGGCTGTCTGTCAGGAGAGAGAGAGAGAGAGAGAGAGAGAGAGAGAGAGAGAGAGGGGGAGAGAGGAAAAGAGAGCGCTTCCGCTAATTTCTCCCGTGTTATTATCCAAAGTGAATGTAAACTTGAATAATGTACATCATTTGAATGTAATAATTAAGTTGGTTGTTGTTTGTGGAAGCTCCAGTGAATGAGCCCCATTAACTGAGTTTTAAACATCACTTTAAATGGAAGATTTAAAGTGATGTTTAAATCTTCCATTTAGGCCCCGCCCACTCGATCGGATCGGCGATCGGTATCGGCCGATACTGATTCCGGCGATTGGTGATCGGCGATCAGCCCCGAAATTGGCGATCGGAGCATCCCTAGTAAGAAACTTTGGCCTCGAACATGGCTCTAAAATATCAGTAGCCTAGACCTAGGACATGTGTTGCTTCTTTATGCTTGGAAAGTCAGTCTCGTGCTGGGTGTCTGCTTTTGTACCAACTTTCAAGGACGCAGAGGCAGCTTGCGCATGACATTGGTAAATCATAATTAAAAATATTGTCCAGGCATGGATAGTAAAGATCTTGGTAACCCTGCATTAAAATGATTTAGTTCTTCATTTTAATCATATATTTTTTCGAGAAAAAGGGAAACCTATTGGTGGGCTATGATTGGTTGTTCCTTCTCGCATGCCATTTGGTGCACGTTGCTGCATTCTCAGCAGAAGTTCTAAAGGGTGCAGCCGTCGAACCATAAAAAAAATAGGCACTTGTGTCGGGGCCTAAACTCTGCTGCGTAATGTTGAATCCATGCGCTGTCCGCGGTGCTGAAGATGAAGCCGGATTGTTAATGGCATTTTGTCTTTCTGCAGAACATTATTATTTCCGTACAAAAGAAAATCACTCAGCACCATGCGCCGTAATGTGATATTTGAGGTAACTTGACATACAGCGGGGCTTGAGAAATGGAATACATTTCAAACTATCACTACCGGACTTGATGCATGGAAGGACTGCTTCCAACATCTGCAAACAAAGATAGTTTAGCTGAATGTCATTTACTGCAACTCAATCAAAGCGTTTGCCTGAAATTATATTTTGGTTGGTTGTTCTATTGTGCCTCTGAGCCTAGAGCGCAAGCTGCCAACTGAGGTGAGGTTGCTGGTTAGAAGCCCCCAGGGGTGACCTGGCCCAGGCCCCAGACCACTTTAACCACTCGTCTCCATTAACAGCCTCCCAGATATCATTATGCTCCCTGGGGACCAGGCGTGCTCTAACCAACCATTTACCCTCTCCCTCTCTCCTCTATTTCTCCCTCTCATCTCTCCCACTCTCTGCCATGATGTTACTCAATGAAAAAAGACAGCAGGGAGAAAAAAATATGAGATTGATTTATTTGCTTCAGTGTTCTTTGGGATGGAGTCCTCTCCCTCTCTTTCTCTCCCATTCCTCTCTTTCTCTGCAAACTGAAACCAATTAGCGAGTAGAGCACTTGTAGCGGGGAATGTAGGGCAAGCGAGGAGTAATAAAAAAGTATTGACTTTTCTGTGACTGTACGCGGCGTGAAAGGGGTGCCGCGGCCTTGTCCGACATGAAAGGAGCTCCATTAATTTCACTTATTTCACCCAGGCCCCTGTCAGGAGGCCCTAATGCGTCCCAGGCACACTTCTCACATGCAGACACTCAGACAGCGCAACGCAGCTCGAGCCTGGTTACCAAATGAGTTTACATTATATATCAAAGCGAGGGAGAGAGGAGAGCACTACAGAAAGGAGTCATTTCTAATTCCCTGGTTGAGACACAAAGCGAGGCCTTTCATACGTAGCTAATTTTGCTCAAGACTGATGAGGAGGTGAGACTTGGGCATTCTGCATCACGTTAAGGCCACAGCACCAGGACATTGACCTACAGTACCACACCATATCAGACTGAGAATAAGATAAGACACATTGTTTCCAATGTCCTAGTACATGGGATATCTATTGGCCACAGAGTAACAGAGAGGAGATCAATTGGAGAATGTGGCTGTTTGCAACAGTATAGTGGCACATCATACCTCCATTCAGCTTGTACAAAGAGCCATGAAACCTTCAAAAGCAAGTCAGCAACCTGCTACTTCCTGCTTATGTCAGGGCCTTAGATTATATGCTTTGTCGTCATGCAACTGAGATCTCAAAACATATTGCACACATCTCAGCAAACAGTTCAGTGGAACGCTTGCTTGTCACACTTCGTATACAGTCAATTCATTTCCAATGAACACATCTGAGTTAATTTCCCAAAGTTTCACCACAGTTCTCTTCAAAAGGACTCCTGAATGAATCCTAATTTAGTTAAGCTAGTACGCAATGAGAGGCTCCATGAACCTTTCCAATCAACTCCTTAGATTGACCTACTGTCAGCTAAAGTCCTACCTGGAATTGTAGCATCATTGTGTGTGTGTGTGCGTGTGTGTGTATGCATTTGTGTGTATGCCACAGATAGACGGACCACAGAAATATGTGTGTGTGGGTGTATGTGCAAAAGAGCGAAGAGTGAGAGGCTATCTGCAGAGAGAAACTAATCAGTGTGTGTGAGATAAGAAAGCAGCCTTTATGGTGTATGGTAATCAGCCCCCCCTCAGCCTGCCACCGCCATGCATAATCACCACGACTTATTCACATGATTGATGAAATATGCGTGTGTGAAATCCGAGCTGCATTTGTTATCATCCTGTTTCTCCTCTCTCTCCCCCCGCTCGTTTCCTTTCCTCTCAATCTTTTGTGTCTCTCTAAACATCTCTCCCCTGCTCTGCAGTGGTCAAAGATGTTTGGGACCATGTCAAAACTAGAAATTACACACACAGCATGGGGTCCCTCTTGAAACTATGCACAAACACACTCACTCAACACATACATTTCCCTAACAAGATAGTAATCTGATGCATGAGGGATGCATGAGAACATCTTTTGAGGAAGAATATGAAGAGAAGGAAAAAAGAATAGATAAGCATAAGAAGAACAAGTAAACGAGAAGACACATTTATTGTTCTGTCCTGCAGAGAAGTGTTGGCTGGAGAGAGATCGAGTGATAAAAGGACCTAGATGGATAGATGCTCTAGAGATGCTAGAGAGCTCTTGTCATTGACAGTTATTCGCATGAATCAGGGAACAGATGCAAAAATCTAAACTGATCAATATAGAGAAACCAAGACACCATTTAAACAAAAAGCACCAGCAAGTCCATACAAGGACACGACTACTGAAGAATGAGCAGCTACAGCTTACAAGTGTCTTAAAGGTGGGGTAGGTAATTCACTAAACACTTTTTGTTATATTCCATGGAATGCTCTTAACATCCCGATAGCAATGAATATATTAAATGCTTTGACAATAAATATATACAAACATTTCATCTGTGGAAGCCGTGGCGCTGTAAAAAGCACGACCAATTATCTGAGCCGGCCCGGCTAAAATAACTGGATGGCCTACCTGCCTGTCAGCCTTCCATCTGTGCACAAACTTATCTCGTGCCCTCATTGGTCATGTGCGCGTTCGTGTGTGTTGCAGGAGGGGCTCTGTAAGGAAGTCTGAAGGAAGGGGCAGATTTTTTCCGGTTGTGTACTTTCAAATTCTAGCACACTTCTCCATTCTTACCTACCCTACCTTTAAGTGCATACTGCAGTAACAAAAATGAATACCTCAAAAAGTAATAACTGTGAAAGCAGTCTCATATATGATATCACCAACTTCCAGGAACGTAGTTTCCATCAGAATGACTTAACAAACATCTTCTGCCTCCAGAGGTCTTGTTAGTTTTGCAGTTTTCTTTACACACTTTAAGTTAGTTATGAATACTGAGCTGTGCTTTACTTACCGAACCCCCCATTATGACGTTGCAGTACCATCCAAGGAAATATACAGCAAAAATGATTTGTAAAAAAGACATTATAGAGTGTAAACAGTTTTGATCACTTCAGCTTGATCGTTGTTATTATCATGGTTCATTTCACTTTTGCTTAGCCATGAATTTGCAGGTGAGATTCAGCTTAACCTGCTCAAGTGGTTGTTACAAAACTCATGAAGATGGTCCAGCCAGAGGACTGGGCAGAAGAAGGTTGAGCATTAAGAACTGTTGCTGCAACACAGCGTCATCCATCAAGGTGCAGTGTTGTCTAATGTAGTGTAAATAAAGTGAACACTACATGATGATCATTAAGACAAAGTATAAAGTGATTCCTGCTGTGATAACTACCCAGAGTTGTAAAATCCTATTATTATCAAACTCTGTCCCGTGTTTTCTTTTCCAACAGGCCTTTCAATGTATAGATGTACTTAAACTGGTCTTCGTGTATCATATTTCGTTGTCCTACTGATACCGTGTCCTCACCAGCGCAGCCCCTTTTTGCTGTTTTGCACTGGGCAGCTTTCAGTGTGAATGCCTGATTAGAAAGGTGAACAGGCTTTGGCCCAGGACTTTCAGGGCTTACGCTGATGCACAATGTAGGATAGTACTAATAGAGACACATCTTGGGACGAGAGCTAGGACTAGGACTGATTTGGGTTGAGAGTGGGCCATGGGGGAAGGTGAGAGCTGAGACTGGGGGTAACATTAAGACTGAGGCTGGTGAATTAAGGCCGCGAGCTTCAGGGCGCTATTACAAATCTATAATGAGAAACGGAGAAGAGGGGGGCTTGTCTCTGCACCTCGGCACACCTTAGATTAAATATGCACAATTCCCATGCAAAATGGGCCAGGAACAGCCGGGACCAGCATTGCTGTCTAATCCCCTGTGCTGGAGTTGTTTCAGCCAGGGTTAACAGGCTCATCAGTCAACACAGACTGCTTAGCACAGGACATCAAGGCCATTTGCAGGTTTAAGTGTTTGTGATTGCTTCCCTTTCCAGATCCCAATGCCGCCCCAGCCCCCCACACACACTCCCCGTGCTGGCTAGTGAGCACATGAGGCTGCAATAAGACACACAGAGGCATGCACATGTATCAACCATCTAATAGCATAGGTAAAGATGTGGCCTTCACATAAACATCAGGCTGCTTAAGTGTACAAAACAAACAAATCCAATCACAACCAGAAACATTGGAAAAACCCACATGCAATAACATGTGATTTTGCCCAAAGATACAGCTTTTGTCACAGAAACACACGTATTTGTTGTTGTTGTAAGACAGACAGACAGACGCATGAATCGACACTGACAGACATAACACAAGAGCAAAGAAAAGGTTCAGGAGAAACTGAACAAGTACAATTGTAAAGGAAACAGGCAATGTAAGAGAATCTAAACACATCTTCTACCTGCTATTAGAAAATATATTCTTTGGCTTTTTTGAATGCAAAACACACATGTAAGTATGTATCCTGTCTGCCATGTCCTCTGTGCGGTCTACACCATAGCTCCATCCCATCCATTTGCATTTCACAGACAGGGTTGACTTCTATCACCAACACACCACTGCATGAGAAGCCTGTCATGTTCCTCAAGTATATCTATGTGTGTGTATGTTGGGGGGGCAGGACAAAAGTTGCAGCTAGGTACTGCAGATGAAGAGGACAGGGGGAAAAGAGAACAAGTGTGAAAATAAACAAGACAGCGAGTGAAAGAAAGAGTGATGGCAGGAGATCGAGAAAGGCAGTGATTATACCACACTACATACAGTACGGTTCAGTGGAGCATATCTGCACAGGGACAGGCGCTCCATTAAAAGCACAGACATCCTTATCCTGCTTGTCTGCCTGCTTTCTCTTACATCCATGTATACATGGAGAGGAAACTATCGAAATAAACAGACAAGCAATCTCCACTTGTCTCAGAATAACCATGATGACAAAGCATTCTTTTTTTTCATTCATTAAATATTGATCTCGTCAAAATAATGTCTTAGAAAAAATGTATTTTATTTTATAACTATATACTAATTTGCTTTATAGTTATTATCTATAGATGGACATCACTTTATTTTCGCTACCTCTGTATTCTGGTTCATCTTGATGTATCATGTCTGCTGAATTCTATCACTTGAGTCTCACTAACGTCATGCATACATAATTCAGGGTTTGAAAAATGTCTCAGGGAAAGACTAAACCACTAAACCCTAACCCTACTTGACTAACACTAGAACTAAGATGTATTATATTAATGTTAACAACAAGATTAATGTCAATTAGTTACTTGAGAAATACAAGTTCTAAGGTTCATCTGTGCTTTTGATTTACAGGTCTGAAGGTTGCATTGAGGCCTAAAGAAACAAATCCAAACGTACTACTGAATCCTCAACAGTTTGTAATAAATTCCTTAGATTAAGTTAGAAAATTGGCCTTAAGTGACCTGAGTGAATCTGGTCAAGTCAGGTCCAACAGCTTTGGACATAAATATTAAAGTCTGGTGTCATGCTTTCTCTTAATTCACACCAAAACATGATCGCTAATCATTTAATTGAGAGTGTCCATTTCCTTTCATAACGCATTGTTACTCTGTATGCAGGCCTCGCAGTGCAAAATGCCACCGTAATGGAAGCAAGGTGTTGGGTTAATTGATAAATCTGAGGTCCTGAGTAGGAAGGAGTGTGGCAGAGAGAATGTTTTACGGCTGTGCAAATGAAGGGGCTGCAGAGTTTTACACACGCCGTAAAACGGTTATGGAGAATTAGCGTTCTTTCTTTCTCACCGCAGTAACCCGGACACTAATGCAGCAGAGCCGGAGAGATGGATGGACGTGATAACGTAGGAAATACATACAGACACATAAAAGGCGAACCCATATGAGTTCACGCATTTGCTAACCCTGACCCACCTAATTCCATTGTCTCTACTTGTGGCCTATTTCAGTTTAGGGTATTAATTGCTAATGAATACTGTTCCCATTAAAATGATCAGTTGTATGCATCATGGTGATATATTATAGCTGAGGTCATTAAGTGAGCCAGTATGTGTGTGCATGTGTGTCGACACACTTTTCCTGTCCCCATCGCCTGAAGCTTTGCACCCACAATACAATAATGATAACAATAAAGCCACACCAGTGTCTTGGAGAACGGTGTGTGTTGTGGCGAGAGGAGGTAACAAGGACAGCGGTGCTGCAACATTAGTATCTGTGTAGGAAATTGACAAATGGTCTGTGTATATGCATGCATTCATGTGTGTGCATGTCATTGTCTATGTTGAAGGAAAGAAGGGATGCCTGTGCGATCGTGTGTTCTGGTGTGTATCAGTGTGTGTTGGTTCTGATCAGACATTAGCTTTTGAAAGTTGTGACGGGTGTCAGTCTAATGCGAGGGGAAAGAAAGGCTTGGAGCGCAGACAGACACAGACGTGACCACTCAATGTAGTGTACTTGATTAGCACGTAGCCTCCTAATTAGCTATCCTCTATGGTTACAGGCAGTACCGCTGGTGACATGGCTAATAACACAACCACAAAATTAGCATGGAAAGAGAGGGCTTTCCCATATCTGCATTTGAAATGAATCATTGCTGTTGCATACAAGCTAAAGAACCTTTGAGTATTTTATCTAACAATGAACAGTACATTGCTGGCTGTATTAAACAGATAATAAGTCACTAACTCACAAAAAAACAAACCTTTTACAATAAACAATTCACAAAGTAATCACACCCAAAATGAGCAGGAGGGTACTGTAAGATGCAGCACGGTAACCCATGTAGGTAGAATACAAATGAAAGTTTAACCAGCATCACTTTTTTGGTTCAACAAATATAGGCAAAGCTAAAAGAGTAGGAGGTATTATGAAGGAGAGCCTTACATATCAGGCTGATTTCAGATAAGGATGCTTTGAAATGGTTTTATAAGAGATTAGGGATGGAGCTGTCGATCTAATCTATAGGAACCTGGAAGGTAAAGGCATGGGCACATGCTGTAAGAGCTGAAGAAAGTCAACCATTGCCAAGCCCCCCTATGAACCCCTAAGCCGGGGCCATATAGTTCTTGGAGAGCTAGGGATTGGCATCTATGTGATTTTGTCTGGATGGGTGTGCCCTGACATGCTGGGACACATTTGAATTGATAGATGTTTGACTACAGATGGCTGAGGTCAATAAAAGTCCAGGAGTCATGGGCTATTTCTAGGGCAAGCTTTGAATTTGGGATGCTGAGTGCATACTGCCCAGAGCTGTGATGGTCAAGCCAGAAAGCCATAGTCTGGAACTAGGGAAAAAAACTGGGCTATGTTAATGATGAGGCTTCAGGCTGTGTAGATGGCTGAAGCACGGCTTAGGGTGATGATTACAAGCAGGGCTAGGTAATGTGGCAGAGGGCTGGGTGAGAGGGCTGTGGCTAGGGTTTGAAAATAATTAGGAGCATGGCTGGACAACATAGCTAGATAATGTGGCTGGGGGGAGGCCGGCTGGGCAGGGTACGAAGATGATGAGTACCAGGGCTGAGCTGTCCACTCCATTGGCCCTCTGAGCTGTGACAAGAAGCTCTGCTGGCTGCTGCCGTAGCTGGGGGTGATGCCAGCGATAGGACTAATGCACTAATTACCACAGAGAGGGAGAAGAAAGAGAGAGTAAATAGAGGTAGAGAGAGATACAGAAAGATGAAGCGTCAGACCGAGAGATGTAAGGGGGGAGTCTGAGGTCTGATGAGCTCTGAGTGACAGCAGTGACACGACGGGGCTGAGAGCAGCCACCGCTATCTTCCTCATCTTCAACATCTTGCACAGCAACGTTATCACTGAGGAAGTGGAGGTCAAGTTTAGCCAGCATGTATGCATGTGTGTCTCTGGCATGTATGTGTGTGTATCTATGTGTGTATGTGGGTGACTCCATGCATGTGTGTTTTGATATGTGCATGTGCAAATGTGTATTTGCAAGATATGGTTCAAGCAAATGGTAAGTAGAAAGCTGTCATTCTGCAGCATCCATCATAGAGACAGTTAAATGATAGGAATTAGCTATTTGTATGTGTTCCCTAAAACACAGAATTTAACTGATATTTTGGTGCACTCTTTGACCACTGTGATGATGCAGAGAAATGTTTGGAGAAGCCTGTCCAATCAATGTTTTTATCTTGCATTAGATAGAAGCATGTGTATACCATGAGCATGGAGTGATGACGTGATGATATAAACCAATGTCAAATTATCAAACGGTAGATACATTTCTATCATCTGATATATATATATATATATATATATATATATATATATATATATATTACATTTAGCTGACGCTTTTATCCAAAGCGACTTACAATACAGTACATTCGACCAGGAAGACACAACCTTGAAGAAAACAGAATCATATAAGCAGGGCCGTATCCAGGATTTCCTAAATACCGAGGTCCAAACATGTTAGGGGGGTTCGGGGGATACCCCCCGAGATTTTTGGGATTTTCATGATCTACTTAGGTGCTTTTTAAGTCTTGTGAGGGGTCACAAATTGGATAATATATTGATTTCAAACCATGTCAGTGGGCTGACAATGTCAGCATCAATTATTTTTGAAAGTGTAATACATAAGAATCAGTTGATTGTTACTATTAATGATCTGGACATGCAGAAGAGGCTAAAATGATCACAACACATTGTCAACATTCATTTTCCATGTCTCTCTCCTTTCTATAACCTGCAGCCTCTCTTCCATCTTCTTTAGTCTCTCTGTCTTCTTCCTGTTCATTACTCTCTCTGTCCTCTACACTTTCTCTTTGTTCAACCTCTCCCTCGTTTTTTACTTTTTGCTCCTCCTCACTTGTCGCTCCTGCCAGTGAATTAAAAGCAATTCAGCCATTTAGTTCATTTCACTTGTTTGTTTGCATTTTTTTTAAAGTTAAATCTGTTTTGTTTGATTCTCAAAAGAGAGCAAAGATGTAAGCAAACGGTGTTGTATACAATTGTATGTTATTATGACATAACTGCAATAGATGTATGTTGTTTTAAAATTATGCCTATTGTTATAGATAAACAGATAGATAAATAGATGGGGTTCTTAAGCCTACATTCTTTTGTGTGACTGTACCTGCAGTTCCTCCCTGACTTCCATCACTTTCCCTCTCTCTTTCTCTCTGCCTGTCCTGTCTCTTCCTTACCAAAGCTGAGCTTCAACTGACATAGTCTTTTCATTATATCTGAGTCAGTGTAAAAAGAAAACAATACAATGTTATATTTTCAATGTTTTACTCAAATTGAAATGAAAGAAAAGCATTACAACGTTTGTTAAAAGGTAATCCTTCTGACATTGGATGAATGTAATTAACTTTAGCTCTCTAGCTAGTTTATTCACACTATTTAAACCAAAGTATAGCCTATAGCTGCAATATAAGTTAGTGTGCATGTTGTCGGAAGTCCACTGACTAACAGAGGGTTCACACAGGATCTGCTGGTCATATGATGTCCTGATGAACAGGAACACAAGCAGCCCGCTGGACTCAGATCTCTAGATCAGTGGTTCTCAAATGGGGGTACACGGACCCCTAAGGGTACATTGGGGTACTGCAGGGGGTACGTGAGATTTGAAAACAAATAAAAAAAGTTAATAAAAAAAATACCATGCATGATTCCAAAAATAATCTTAATACAATAAGTTAAATAGAAAACACAATTTTATATAACATAGTCCTAGAACCCACCAAGGGGGTCCTCATATAAACATGTCAAATTTGTGTATTGTATTTTATAGTTTTGCATAATATATCATTTTGTTCATTGGTTTGTTAAACAGATATTACTTCAGTTGAAAAACTCCTTGGAAAAATCAGTTTAAAAAATGTTGTTATGTTATTTTTTTTCATGCATAAAATGAAAATATCCTTAGTTTGTTGTAATGCATGCATGAAGGAGTTAATAAATCACACACTGAGGGAACATCACTATATTGTAATTATTTGTATAGGCTTTTTCGATCAAAAATGTTCGGGGTCGGTCAGGGGGTACTTGGCTGAGAAAATGTTTCAAAGGGGGTACATTACTGAAAAAAGTTTGAGAAGCACTGCTCTAGATACTTCATCACTCCTTCGCTGCTCCGATACAAGTCCGGGCTGCGGTGGTTTGTTGATAAATGTCATCTTCTTCTGTTTGCTTTAACAGAGGCTATGTAGTTATGCAGCGCCCTCATCGTCAGTAAATGGAAGTACTACAAAGAACCCCGTTTAGTGCAATTATTTCACAAGTTTTGTTATACACAGCTCGGAAAATATTACCGAGGTCCGGACCTCGGTGACCTCAATGGTGGATACGGCCATGCATATAAGTACATCAGGTTTCATAGAGCCAAATATTTCAAGTGCTACTCAACTGGCTATAGATAAGCCAGTCCTTTATTAGTATATAAGTGCTCTGTTAGCAGTTCTTTGTTAATAGTTATATCGCTCGAAGTGGAGTCGAAAGAGATGAGTTTGCAGTCTGCGCCGGAAGATGTGCAAGCTTTCTGCTGTCCTGATTTCAATGGGGAGCTCATTCCACCATTTTGGAGCCAGGATAGCAAACCCACGTGTTTTTGCTGATGGGAACTTAGGTCCCCCTCGCAGCGAGGGTGCAGCGAGTCGTTTGGTGTGTACAGTTTAACCATGTCCTGGATGTAGGATGGGCCAGATCCATTCGCAGCATGGTACGCAAGTACCATTGTCTTTAAGTGGATTCTAGCAGTTACCGGAAGCCAATGAAGGGAGCGGAGGAGCGGCGTGGTGTGGGAACATTTAGGAGGGTTGAAGACCAGACGAGCCGCTGCATTCTGGATGAGCTGCAGAGGTCGGATGGCACATGCAGGTAGACCAGCCAGGAGGGAGTTGCAGTAGTCTAGGCGTAAGATCACGAGAGCCTGGGCCAGAACCTGCGTCGCTTTCTGGGTCAGGTGGGGACGCATCCTCCTGATGTTGTAAAGCGTGTATCTGCAGCAACGGGTTGTAGCAGCGATGTTTGCAGTGAAGGACAGTTTGTTATCTAGGATCACACCCAGATTCCTTGCAGTCTGCATATATAAATACTATCTAGCAATGACATTTACAAACCTTAACATTTATTTATTTTTGTTCGGTTTGTTGAAGTTAGGATAAATTAGAGCTGACTTTGACATCCGTTAAACACCTGAAACTGTTGAAACAACATCCATAACATTCATCTGGCTGCTATTTAGAAATGACTGGATAAAGCGCTATATAAGTACAGTCCATTTAATACATCATATTCCGATAACTTGCATATAGACTCTTATTGCACTATTTCACTTTTTAAACTATTTTTCTTTACTATTTACTATTTACTTGCACTATATTTTTCTGTTTACCTGTTGTATTGTGTTGCACTGTTGGAGGAGCCTGTGACCTAAGATGTTCATCGTCATAACTACACTTTAGCTATGTTCGTATAACAAAATAAAAACCTTGAACCTTGAACTTGCGGCCTTCAATGCGTTTCAGCTATAGCAACTCTCTGCGTGTAGGGTCTCTTATTTAAATGGTGAGCTAAATGATCACCAATGGTTTTAATTGTAATGGCCTCAGCGAAACCTTCATTACAACACATGCTCAAACACAAAGACCCTACATGCTTTCCATCAATATTGTATTTTTACAAATATAGCATACACCTGCACCAAGCAAAACCATTCTTACTCCCCCGGCCCCTGCTGTCAGCAGCAGGAGACCCCACTCACCCGCCCACTCACTCCACATACTTATTTATCTCCACTTCCTGGGGCCGTGTTAGTTCATTCCCCTGTCGCTGCTCTCTCCTTCTTTCCCTACTCCTCTCTCTCTCTCTCTCTCTCTCTCTCTCTCTCTCTCTCTTGTTTCACTCCTCGTTTCCGGGCAATTGGGTCTGGGTGCTGGTGGTGGGGGGTAAGAGGTTGGGGTGGAGCTGCTGGGAACTTTGTGTGTGTGTGTGTGCATATGTGTTTGTGTGTGTGCTGGGAAGTGAGCTAATAAAGGACGGTGATCCATGAAAGGCCTTGAGCAAAGACACAGTCAATTACCTAATGCCTGGACCAGACCGCAGGGCCCACGCACACACACTCTCTCTCCAACACACACACACACACTCACACACACACCCATGCATACACCTCATTTACGTATACATTGAAAGAGGGCATTGGAGGGCATAACTGGGAATTGTGTGTATGTGTGTGGGTGGGTGTGCATATGCGTGTGATGGAGAGCGCCGATTTATTAAATTGCTGTCACTTTTGACAAATTTGTGCAACTCAAGTTGAAAGGGTTAGGCTGCACAGCGTCTCTGTTTTTCCTCTTTTTCTTTTGGAGGAGAATTATACCTTTCAGACCAAAACCCAGGAAACCCGGGGATAAACCTCTGACTGCCATCCGTCAGCAAATGTGTTCTGACTGGGCTTCATGTCCCAGCGCTAGACCTGGGTTTAACAAGGATCTGACATTGATGCAAAATGGTAAACACGGGTTTCTCCGCTGTTGCAGCTGTATGACCACTATCAAATGATTATAGGATAACTATAAACCTACAGCAGAACGATGTTTCTCAACCACCATAAATGCTTTTTCTATCTCAAAGACTTTTGACTCTTGGTTGAAGAGTTAAGGCTCATGTTGAATTTGGAAACAACTTCTTTAAATGAACTGAAACACAACAGCACTGATTGTGCGAAAGATACTTTATCTATCTTCTTAGCAATTTAGTCGTAATATGTGTGGTGAAAAACGTTGTTTGACAGCATGTTTGACAGCAGTCTTAAATAAATGAGTAATATGCAAATGTGCAAATCTTTATTGTCCTGTGCAACACGCGTTGCTGTAAGTGTTCTCCATCTTGATGGTTTCTGTGTGTGAGCGTTGTTTTGAGGCCCGGCAGAAAAGGAACCCTTCACCACATTCACCTTTTCTGAATAGAATGATGCCTAGTCAGATGTGTAAGGGTTAACCTAATTCAGGCACTTAGTAGGTATACCCAATAACTAAATGAAGGTTTGTGTTTGTAGTGTTCAACCTACCTCCTCTTGGAGTCAGAGTGTAATCTACAAACTGACGCTGTTGCCGCAGGCTGGCTGAGTAAAGGATTTGCTGTTGTGGCTCAGATGGCGGATTATACTTCCTGTTTCTCTGGATTGCCAAGAAGGACAAAAAGAATAAAAACATTATTTGTTATAAAGGTTGCAGTTCAGCTTAGGTTAGTCTTATGTAGAATAGCCTACTGACACGATTCCTACATAAAATGTATGCAAGCCATGAAATAAAGAAGTGACAGGCTGTTTCAAATAAACCCAGTCTGTGCAGACTTAGAATAATCTCCTGGCATTAACCCATTGGTTTTCATATTAAGTGTCTACTTGTGTATGTTTAAAAAATCATGTACGTAGTGAAGAAAAACCTTTTTTTGACAAAAAACTCATGTTTATATGTGTGCGATTGTATAAAATGCTTTTGTAGTCTAATTCTGGGTGTGTTTAAGCATGTAGTATGCGTGTGTGTAGAGTTCTCACATTCTGCCAGAGGGGAGTGTCATGAACTTGTGTTGTCGAAGCTGACTCTGGGCCTCCTCCAGGTGTGTGTAAGAAGTCTGCAGACGTAACGTCAGGTCAGGACAACGCACACGCTGCTCCCACACTTCCCCTGGCTCTCTGAACAGACCCTGGAATAATCACAACCGCATAGACACACACACACACACATCAGATAATGATCACTGTCTTTCTTTCTCTGATCCCTCTCCCACAGGTAGTGATGGCTTACAGCATAAACCAGAGGCCAATCCTCTTCATGTCTCCTCCTGTGACACACAGGCCAAGAGGGAAGCAGAGGGACAGAGGAAAAGGAGAGTGAAGGAAATGATATCAGGTGGGAGAAAAAGGAGACCAAGCAAGCCAGAGTGAAAGTGTAGTGAAGTGCGGGGAAAACACAGAGGGACATGGAGTAAAGAAGGTGGCATCATACACACTCAGCTGTATATCTACTATGTAGTTTGACTAGTTTCAGAGGCATTCGTTGAAAAAAATAAACAATAAAAAAATATGTCTTTAAAATGCTACTTTAGTAATTATTTTTTTAACTGTTTTAACTGCAAAATTATATTTCTTCATAATGAAGGCATAAGATATTTTAGACTATGGCTCCAACGACACCAACGGGTAAAACAATTCCTAGTTTTTGTCTTTTCTGGGGATTTGTTAATAAAAAATAAAATGCCATAGTTATCTATCAATATATATCTGATACATCTATCAGTATTTTATACATTTCAGTTGAATTAAATGTATATACTGTTTTCTCAACCTCCACACAAATCTCCGGGACCGAATCTCAGAAAAAGGTCAGTTAAACTTCAAACAGCTGTCCGTCATTTCATTCCCTCTGCATCTTCTTGACATTGGAGCTCCTACCCTGGAGTGATGGCTTTCTGATGTCTTCTGACATGTCAAAGTGGAAAAGACAAAAAAGGTTGTTTTTAGCAACACATTTTTGTGCCAATCATCGTCTAACCTCAGTTCCCACTTAAAATCGCCTTAAGAATGTATCATGCTCATCACACTGAAGGCCATGAATACACTTGAAACATATTCAATAACATGGTTGCCATCTTAACGAATAAATCAAAAGTGATCTCACAAATCTAAACAGGCTGGATTCTTGTCATTTCCAAAAGCCCAACCTGTATTCTGTTTAAGCCAGAGGAGAATGCGATCTTTAAAACTCAACAGTCAGCGGATGTTAATTCTATTTGATGGTATATAGGGAATATTTGGTCTATTTTCCACATTTCTCAACATGCATTACTTTGTGATCTGTGGGAAAGTATAGTATTTTTTGTGAGGGTGATGTGTAAACTTTGTGCAGTGCATATTAACTTAAGTGTTGTTGCTTTGTTTGAGGTGACCTTCAGTTGTTGTTTGGTGTTAAAAAAAGGAGGGAGGATGATGGGGGAGAGATAGAGGGAGGGACGGGGACCCTGTCCTTGCTCCTATCGCCACGGGATCGGTGGCCTGGCCTGACCACTTCCACAGCCAGCACCTCAACCTTATCCATCACTACCAGATAGTTATCACACCGGGGTGGGAGGGGGTGGGGTGTAAGAGTGATAGCAAAAGAAAGAAAGGGGGACTTCCTGCACTAATCACACACACACACACACACACACACACACACACACACACACACACACACACACACACACACACACACACACACACACACACACACACACACACACACACACACACACACACACAGGCAGGTAAAGAAAAAGACACATAAATAAATATAAATAAAAATAGTACCCTTCTCCATGTCAGCACCAAGAGACTAGCTGACACTACTAATGAACTCACTCTAATCATAGCCAGCTGGAGTATGTGTGTGTATGTGTATGTGTATGTGTATGTGTATGTGTGTGTGTGTGTGTGTGTGTGTGTGTGTGTGTGTGTGTGTGTGTGTATTTGTTTGTGAAGGTAGCTTATAAAACAAGACACATCCACACCTCATTTCTGCTCACTTATGTTTTGCATTATTAGAAACTGATAATAGGGGACGTGCTTTGCAATAAAAAGCTTCAGAGCGCAAATAACACAACATGTGAAATGGCTTCTCATACCAATCACATGCGATCATAGTCACATGAAACACACAAAAAAGTAACAAACACACAACTGGACTATACTAAATGAAGGATATATTCTCAAGAAAGACAATCTCTGTGGAATGCCCATGTTGTTGTGTATCAGAAGTATTGTAAGTTTATCTTTCAAAAAAGGGCTGTGGTCAAAAGCTGCTGATGCAGCTTTAATATAGTATCATAAAAGGTCCCTAAACACACAAAATGACAACGGGTACATTTACAATAAACCCTTGTGTGCCTGTCAGAGCTCTGATTAAACTGGTTTGACAAGTCGCATTGAATAGATCAGTATTAGAAATGAGAGCTGTTCATTGGATGGGCTTCTGATATACACACACCGTGGAATACAAACATCTGACAGACACATGAAGCCACACAGTCACACACAGTACAGCACTCACTGCATTACAGACACTAAACGGCTCTGTGCAGTAGCTCCCCAGAGAGCTGTCTGCCATGTTTTAATGATGTCATTCTTCTTTTAAAGGATCTCTGCTTTCATCAAGAGTCATCTCCAGTGGGACAAGAAGAAGAGGTTCGGGGTCTTTAATAATTAGTATGACACTTATTACTCTCTTTCAACTGTTTTGCATGCTCTACTGCTTTAAACATCTCATTGTATACCTTTAGAGTCTTTTATACTGTCACTTCTGTTTCTCTGTCTGCACCTGCTCGTGTTTGTCATGGTCCCACATTGAACTTACTCACCTGCTGTTTCTTGGTAGCAATGGGAGGCAGCACGGGCCTGGGTGAGAAGCCGGTTCCGGTGGTTTTGTTCAAAGGGGACCCAAGAGTCCCTGGGTAACTCTGGGCTGCAGGGCCAGGCATACCCAAGAGACAAGACTTGCCACTGGGGGCCAGCCTGGTGGGGGTCTGGTACTTGACCTGCCTCAGCAGTAGCTCCATCTCATGGGGGGCCGGCCTAAATGGAGAGTTGAAGACCCCAGGGCACTAAAGAAGGAGAAAAGAGGGAGGTTAACCCTATATGATAGGAAGTTGAGAAATTGAGAGAGACAGAGTATCAGTATGAAATATTTAATGATGATTGGGATTATAAGGCAAGGCAAGGCAAGTTTATTTAAATAGCACCTTTCAACACAAGGCAATTCAAAGTGCTTTACAACAATGAAAGCCATTAAGAAAATGGTATTTAAAAACAGTCATTAAAAAGAGATAATAAAATAAACATTAAAATAAAAAAATACATGGATAAAAGTTACAGTGCAGTCTAAGATATGAATAGTTCAATTAAAAGCAGCGACAAAAAGAAAAGTCTTCAGCCTGGATTTAAAAGTAGTCAGAGTTGCAGCGGACCTGCAGGTTTCTGGGAGTTTGTTCCAGATATTTGGATTTGCATAATAACTAAACGCTGCTTCTCCATGTTTAGTTCTGACTCGGGACAGAAAGCTGACCAGTCCCTGAAGACCTGAGAGATCTGGATGGTTCATCATTTAGCAGGAGATCAGAAATGTATTTTGGGCCTAAACCATTCAGTGCTTTATAAACCAGCAGCAGTATTTTGAAATCTATTCTTTGACACACAGGAAGCCAGTGTAAAGACTTCAGAACAGGAGTGATGTGATCCACTTTCTTAGTGTTAGTGAGGACTCGAGCAGCGGCGTTCTGAATCAGCTTAGTCTTTAGTGAGACCTGTGAAGACACCATTACAGTAGTCGAGTCTACTGAAGATAAAAGCATGGGCAAGTTTTTCCAAATCCTGCTGTGACATTAGTCTTTTAATCCTAGATATATTCTAAGCACATTTAGCCACTTACAAGATCTATTTCTGATTGACTATGAGGATATGACTAACATCATGCTCTTAGTTTATCTTTAAACAGCAGTGTAGTGCAACTGATAATATCATGGACAATATAACAACAGTTGAAGTGACGACATGCAATAGAGGCGTTCAACATTCAAACAAAGGACATTTCAGTTGGTTTACTACTATTATTATTTTCAGGCACCATGATGTCCTTTTGGGTGTTTTACTCCCCTAACAGTATAACATATTCAAATCCATTTGGAGTTGTAAAACTAAAAGTAATTTTGTTCATCAGGGGGACCATCAAATAATAGAACGCCCACCTCCTGGGACAGTTTAAAATGGAACCAACAACTGTTAGTCAATCAACTATTACGGGCAATATTCCGAGGTTATTTGAACAACTTTTCATACATATAGTTTTTCATCAAGGCTTTGCCCTTCATATCATCCATATTAAACTACACTTTCAGAAATGCATCATTCTGTATCTCTGTTGACAACAGTTGTTGATCTTCACTTCCACAAGTGGATGCAGCATGGCGCCTGGCCAACCAAAAGCTTTGCCAGGTTAAATATTTAGCTGGAGCCGTTCACCGTGTGCACTTATTAGAAAAATAAATAAATAACAACAAATGACCACAGGAAAACCCCACTGCATCATTATCAAATATGGCATTATTGAGGACTTTAATAACTTAACCAACACACGGACAAATACACACATGCAAAAGTACAAAACATTGCTTCCCATGTTATGAAGTGGGGTAGAGATTTGCCAGAGACGGCCTCACTTATAATTATTCAAATCACAGTGATCCTTTTGCCTGTGTGTTAATTACCAGACCAAAGCTTTGAGTTGGAGGACTCTGTATCTACTCTATATGCTAATAACACCGCTTGCTATTTAGGCCACTCTAAAAGACTGGGAAAAACGTAAAGAGAGGAGAGAGAAAGGACATAAAATTACTCTAACTATATCGACCCAAACCTCTAAAATCACTCACTCTAAAATAACATATTAACAGACTGGTTAATTAGTAACTGTTTCATTATTACATCATGAGTATGTCTGATTGTAATGTCAAGTGTTGCAGAATGAGTAGAGAGATTGATTCAACACCACTGACCCTAATTTATTTAACAATGGGTTTGTAGAGACAACTGGATAACAGCAGATGTGTTAACTATTGGGCCCTTATGTATGTGCAGTCTTTTCTGCGAGCACAAAGCTGGCGGTAGAGCTAATGCATTATTTCAGTTTGGTCAAAATGGGTGGACCCCCTCTTCAAGCGAGAGTCATTTTCAGAACTCATATTAGCAGAAGCACACTTGCATGGAAATACAATTTTTAATCTGAGTCACATCTGCTCTAGATGTGTGGGTGAATCATTACAACTCTAGATTCCTTCAGCTTAAGGCAAGATAGACATAAAAACGAGTGTAAAATGTCAAAAAGACTATGTTGTTGGGTGCTATGAAACCAAACCTTGCCACCTAGGCAACCAGAATGCACTCACCAAGGCTTGCAAAAACTCCAATGATGAATGTTTACTGAACTACAGCAGGACAACAATTGTTTATTAGGCACTGACACCGTACTGAAAAAAGCTTTACTATAACTAGGTGTATCAGATAGTACGTGTGACTTAATACAATGTTCCCACATGGTGGTGTACACAGTAGACCCCTCAGCATCATCTTAAGGAGTTGAATGCAACATTCCCATTATCCAAATGTTCTGTTTGTTTAGTGACATTTATTTAGTGTTGGGTATTAGTCTATAAAATGCATTGGGGATGAGTGTACATACCTACAATATCTCAAACTGGAAGGGACAGAAGGTAGGGGACACACAAACACATACACAAATACAATCCTCACTACTCCTACACACACACACACACACACACACACACACACACACACACACACACACACACACACACACACACACACACACACACACACACCACACACACACACACACACACCCACACACACACACACCCACACACACACACACACACACACCACACACACACACACACACACACACACACACACACACACACACACACACACACACACACACACACACACACACACACACACACACACACACACACACACACACACACACACACACACACACACACACACACAACGCACGCATACAAGCCCAAAAGTACCAACCTAGCTACGGGAAGAGCAATGATGTTGACCCCAGGAACACACCATCTCTGTCTCTGTCATAGGGACTTGGGGCCTTTTGGTAAGCTGTGTGTGTGTGTGTGTGTGTGTGTGTGTGTGTGTGTGTGTGTGTGTGTGTGTGTGTGTGTGTGTGTGTGTGTGTGTGTGTGTGTGTGTGTGTGTGTGTGTGTGTGTGTGTGTGTGTGTGTGTGTGTGGGCTGGGGTCCGAGAAGTGAGGAAGGATGAACTGTGTGGGAGAGCCATCTATTCACTGCTGACAAGGTCAGAGCTACGAAGGGGAAGAGTCCCCAGCCGTATGCAGAGAAAGAGAGCGGGAGATATATAGAGAGAAAGAGATGGACAGAGGGCGGGAAGAACATGCAAACTTTACTTCTAATTTATTTCCGACATTCCCATTCGAAATATACATATTGTCATAGTAAAGTTGTATATACAATTAATTAACATATAAAACAATAAACAACTGAGTGTATAGCCAATCCAAAGCTTTTGAAGTGTCAAATATGATGTGACAGAATCTTACTGCTCATCAACTTCATAGTGAAATGTTTAGAAGTTGTGTATATCATAGTGTATTAGGTGATGCCCGCCACATGAAGTAGGAAGCAGGAAGTAAGCCAGATGATGACGAGGCCGGTCGCACAGGCATGAAGGAGAGAGGGAGAGCGACAGGGAGGAAGGGGAGTAGTGGTGCTGAATCAACAGTGACCAGTGTGCTTTGTCTTCATTATGATCCCAGTGGGGAGTCACAGAGATGCGTTGTTGCCACATACACACATACATACATGCACATCTGTGCCAGGGGAAGCACTAAAATACTCCACTCAGCACATCAGAAGAGCCATGAGGACACATACTTACTCATACACACACAAGCACACACAACTCCATACAGCCCACCTGTGATTTTCTTTCGCTGTAGACTGTTTATGAAGTTGCTCCCAATCTGTAACTCTTATCTCATTGCCTATTTGAGTCCCTACATCTTCATCTGTGCATTCCTGTGTATGGGTATGTTGGTGTGAAGTGGCTTCAGCCTTTCCTCTTGTCCGTCTCCCTCCCCCTATGTGTTTCCTTCTTTCTCCCATCTGTGTGAATGATGTGCTTCAGTTGTGCTTCTTGTGTGTTTGCATATCCTGTCCTCTATCCAGAAGGTCATGTGACTCAAGCTCTAGCTGTTGGGTGACACCTGGAAGCTGCTTGACATCCTCTTTGATGTTCAAAAATGTTTACATTGTAAGTATCAAAGTGTCATTTGGATATTTTTATTTGATTGTGTTGGTTTATTCTGCATTGACCATTTTTAGAATAATGTAACATTTGATACCAGCCTCTGGCCATGTGTTGCTCTGTAAGATTGTGTTTGAGTTCCCGTCGACTAACCTGCTTGGTACTGAGGAGGTGGTGTAACCGGTGAGCTTTGTAGACCTTTGCAGTCTGCTCTTTCACCATCTCCAGGCAGTCCCTCTCTCTCTTCTGGAGTTCCTCAAGTTCACCCAGCTCCCTCCTACAGGGCACACACCATTCACAATTATTTCTGCAATTCAAATTCCAAATTTCCATTTAAAGTATTTACATGATAGGTGTTTGATGAAGCTCACAGTCCAAATGAAAAATATGATATACAATGCCCGATATATAAATACAAAGATGAATAGTTAAGTTCATAATTGTACTGTACACATCTAGGATACTATTCTGTGGCTTTGTAAGTGATCATATCAATCTAAAGACAGAGGAGCTGTGTGAGAAAAAGCGGGGAATGAGACAGCTTGGAAGGAAAACAGCAAAGTGAGAGCACGAGAGGCTATAAGTGGGAGGATGATGGATATATTTCATCACCGCAGCCAGGACAGGTCCGTCTGTGACATCTGTTAGCGAAGCTGGCTAAATGGGATGCATTAAAAGCCCATACACAGCAATTTCATTCCGCAATCACACAGCCTTATTGTTACAAGGGGGTAATAACTTAGAAATGGAATGGAAACAATTACTTAAACACACAGGACATGGTAATGTGAAAATACACACAGAGACACACAAGAGTAAAGCCAATCTAATTCCACTAGAGCAATACCAATAAGAGTTTAGCCGTTGCTCATCAACAATCCTTCGTCTCCTTTCGCTTTTTTTTATTCCTGCTTTTTTCTCTCCTTCTTCACAACGGTTTCTTTCTCTGCCCAACTTCTGTTTTCAATTACAAGCCTCCACAGAGGAATCAGAATATTCATAGTGTGTCTGTAATGTGAGGTTAACACATTCTGCGCGGCTACTGACATTTAAAAAGAAATCACAACACCGTTCCCGTTGCCTTTGCATTCTCATCTCTTCCTCCGCAGCAGATTAAATTACAAAATAAATGAAATATGCAGAGCACTTTGTGTGTGTGTGTGTGTGTGTGTGTGTGTGTGTGTGTGTGTGTGTGTGTGTGTGTGTGTGTGTGTGTGTGTGTGTGTGTGTGTGTGTGCATATGTGTTGAGAATGAGAGCAAGTCTAAATGTGACTGTGTGCATTTATGCAATATTAAGCTCAGTAATTTAAGACCGTGTGTGTATGGATGTGTGGCTGTATGTCTCTATATATTCTTTTGTGTGTGTGTGTGTGTGTGTGTGTGTGTGTGTGTGTGTGTGTGTGTGTGTGTGTGTGTGTGTGTGTGTGTGTGTGTGTGTGTGTGTGTGTGTGTGTGTGTATACTGTAGAGGTTACACAGCCTCTATTTGTCATCCTAGCTAACAGGAATATTACTGATTTTGTGAAATATTAAGTTAAGGTTTATTGTTGGACCTTCTGGTTCACAAATCAATCGGTGCATGTGTATGTTTACAGTGTGGGTGTGTCTTTCCGTTCGTTCATGCATTAATATCGACTTAAAAAGAGACTAGCAATGTTTTCGGGGATCAGGACCTGTTCTCATACGTCTGTGCCCGTCGGAGCTGAAATTATTTAAGTGTGACTGTATCAGTGTGTGCATGTGTGTGTGTGTGTGTGTGTGTGTGTGTGTGTGTGTGTGTGTGTGTGTGTGTGTGTGTGTGTGTGTGTGTCTATCAATGTTCATATTACTTGTTCACATAATTGTGCTTGTATGTGAGTCCACACGCCTGTGTCCTTATATATATGTGAGTGTGTCCGTGTGTCCGTGTGTGTGTCTGAATGGGTGACCTTTGCTTCCCTGCCCCCAGCCCCAGTGTTATTAATTGCTGTGTAGTGGACAAAAGCCAAACAGATTTGTAACGGCTGAAGGCACCTCGATCTGTGTCGACCCAACCAGCCGCCACAACATACAACCCTCATTAGCCCTGTTCGGCAGGCAGCACGTGCCCTGAGTGTGTTTGTGTGTCTGTGTCTGTGTATTTGCTTGAATTTGAAGAAAGACAGAAGCTTGGAATGTATCGATTTTTGTTATATGTCATTCATTAACATACGCTGATACCTTGGTAGGAATCATCGTGATCAACTCAACTTTGGAGTTTATCTAATGCTTATATGAGTCTTCAGCTTTCTGAGCAACACAAACCAAGTGGGGATCTGCCAAAGCCAAAGCAACAGAAAGACTGCAGAGTTTGTCCCCCCTCGCTTAACTTGAAAGTGCATTAGGAAGTGGTTTCTTCATGGCCAGTAACACAAGGAGTTATTATAGATAGCACACCTGTATCAGTGTACATATTGACACCTGGTGTCGTTTTAAAATCAACATGAAGTTTAGTTAACCTATGCATAATGCTTGTTGGATATTGAAAAATATATTTATGTCTTTTAAGAGATAAGAGTATTACTACGAATGTGATCTTTTAGCTATGTTACTTATACAGTTTCATTGTGCAATGATATTTTCATTTTTGTTGACATTATATTTGCACATTATAACATAATTTTAACATTGCATTTATTTAAAATTATATAGATTTTTGGTTGGTTTTGATGAGCTTAGCAGGGCATATTATGGACTTCCAGCACTCTGACTACAGATTTATTTGAATGACTTCTGAAAAGTCAAGCTTATCAAACACACTTGAACTTCTTTCAAATCATTTAAACTCTAACTGAGATGTTCACCCTGGACTGTTTACTTATTTAAATGGCTAATATAGTACAGCTAAATTCTTACTTCTTCCTCAATTATTCACTACCTGGTTCACAACGGGGCGTCAAAGGCTGATTGAATATCAGAAAGTGAGGCATTGTGGGACAGCAGGCCACACCTGCGGTCATCCAGGCCAGCACCGGAGCAGCTAATTGGCCAGGTCTAAATATTTAATGGAGACTTGACCTGATTGGCTGTTTTAATTGCTACAATTAAATGATTCAATAGCTGGCAAGGAGAGGGTAGTCAGCCAGTCAATTTAAACAGTGACCGGTTCAATGTATTGAGCCTTCAACAACCTAATAACACAAGGTTTCCATTTAAGTGAGTGACTGATTGATTAACTAAAGTGAAGTAGCAACAGTGATGTCCTCAAAAGGTGTGGTAGAAAACAATATTTTCAGACTTAAAATGATCTCTAACCAATCCTTCCAAAACAACTTCACACATTTTACATACTTTTCTCCATTGTTTTTACTTTTCAAATTCATTTTCTTAAGAGGCATAGGCACCCAGATTACACACACACACACACACACACACACACACACACACACACACACACACACACACACACACACACACACACACACACACACACACACACACACACACACACACACACACACACACACACACACACACACACACACACACACACACACACACACACACACACACACACACACACACACACACACACACACACACACACACACACACACACACACACACACAAATCCAATCAGACTGAAGGAGTGAACTCGTCTCCACCCAAACTGGATCAGAAAGAAAGAGCAGCAAAAGAAAGACTGACGCATAGAAGCGGAGAGCGATCGCAGGCCCGCACTCTCTTCACCATCGCAGCTCTCCTTTCATGAATGTCCTTGAGAGAGACACAAGAGAAGCTGGAGTAAAGAGAGAAAGAGAGACAGCATAGCACCAGAAGAGAAGAATTTAAAAAAAACAGTAGCGCTGCTCAGCCTAGCAACACCAAGTCCATAAATTCTCCCCTTGTTCTCTTTAGGAGAAGTTAAAAGATGTTGCAACATCACAGGGAGAATTATTTATCTGATTATGGCAGTAATAATCACCCTGCTGTTTATTGCAGATAGAGGAATAATTCATGCAGTCAACAGGCCGTGTTGGTGGCGGCAGCGATGACACCGGCACATTTAGTAAATATGCAAAGCGGGCCTGCTCCGCTTTCCTAATTGCCCCCATCGTCCCACTCCCTGCCCTTATTAAAGCCCGGGAACTTTAAGTGTCTCCCTGACAAAGTGATAAATTGTTGGGGTATCAAGGAAAACTGTGGCAGAGTGGGGACTGCGCCGGGGTCCTGACTTCATTAGGCTATGCAGAAGGAGAGGAAGGATGAATGAGGATGGACACTGAAGCACTGAGAACCAGAGGCAGAGAGAGGGAGAGAAGGATATAGAGCAAAACAGATTGAGAAGGAAAAGGTGAAAGCAGAGATTGAAGGAGGAGGTGAGGAGAGGGCAGGGGATAGAAGAGGGTAGTGTAAGTATTAGCTGGATGCTGTACCTAATGAAATGACACAGATGGTTTCGTGTGGGGGAGATCTGTCATGAGAGAGAAAGAGGGACTGGAACCGAGTCAGAGAAAAGAGGCAGTCTATGTATTACTCCTATATCATTACCATGCGCAGCCGATCAGCCTGCACTAAACGGGGACCATTAGTCCAACTTTGAATAATTTATGCAGTGGGACGGACACACAGACTTATAGGAGGGAGGGAGCGTTGTGGTGGATTAAAAAGCGGACCTCTGTGGGGTGAGTGATCAGGCAGCGTGCGATCCGAGGGCTCAGCGGCTAACACAGAAAGGATATTTTAAATAAATACCGGCACGCCGTTAATTGATCGTGACCCCGGCAGCACTAAATAAACATGTGATTAACTGGAGAAAAAGTGACCTCAACACCCCAAACCACAGTGGAGGAGGGGCTGTGTGTGTGTGTGTGCGTGCGTGCGTGCGTGCGTGCGTGTGTGCGTGCGTGTGTGTGCGTGCGTGCGTGTGTGTGCGTGTGTGGAGACAATTGATAATAAAACAGTTTGAATCAAGAGAAAAATAACATTACATCTTGTGTCACTTGAATTTGTTTTTACAATTCCACATTTCTCTGATCTATTCTTACTCTAATCGTTGTATATAATTGTATATTTACCTATAGCAATATTTAAGGTGTGAAGGTAACAATAACTGTGAATACAAATGTCACACAATGCTATGAGCAGCAATATGCAAACCCATCATCTCCATCCTAAAATGTTTAATGTATGAGGGAAACAAATGTAGTTTACTGGTTGGCATGAAAAAAATATTAAGCTGTGTAACCTTTACTCTTATTAAACATTACAAATATATTTTCTCTAATACTCATTCAAATGTTCATTGTGCTTTATAGTCAGGTTTGAAAGAGAATACGCTGTGCAGTATAGGAATGAGGACTACTTTCTGCAAGGCAAAGTGGAACAAATATATTATTATAAACACAATTGTATCGGTTCAAAATCTTTTGTCCCCTATATAGCGACTAAAGACTTGACATTGACAGTAGTGTGTGTGTGTGTGTGTGTGTGTGTGTGTGTGTGTGTGTGTGTGTGTGTGTGTGTGTGTGTGTCTTTCTGTGTGTGATATAATGCTAAAGTGGCATCACTCTTAATGGACTTTAACAGCCTAGTTCTCCCTACCTCTAAAAGGGGCACGCCGTGTGGAGGAAAGGTGGAGCGCTGCTGGGGCCGTGAGGGGGAAGTCAGTGATCCAAGGAGCACTTTAACAAATTTACATTTAATTTTAGCAGAAGCCTAAAGATATTTTCTGGTAAAATATATTAGCAACATTAAAAATGTGACTATTAGCTAAACGTGATGTTTTTTTTTGTCAAAAATAAAAGATGGCGTATCTCTAGCAGTAA
This sequence comes from Gymnodraco acuticeps, assembly GCF_902827175.1. NCBI lineage: Eukaryota > Metazoa > Chordata > Actinopteri > Perciformes > Bathydraconidae > Gymnodraco > Gymnodraco acuticeps. The sequence goes on from NW_022992291.1 coordinate 59,513, forward strand.
GCCCTGGAGCACAGGATGTTTTATTAATGCACGAGCTGCGGTTCAAATCAGAGGCTAATTTTTAATTTCTTCACATCGTTCACTTCTCTCTCTCTTAGCCTCGAGCGCTTTAGAGGACTTCCCTCTCTCTATTTCTCTCTCCTCTACCTCTTTGTCTCTCTCATTCCTTCACTTTCCTTTCCTCATCTCCTGTCCCTGCTGCTTTTCCCCCGAGGTAACAGCTACGCAAATACAGAGCTCTCTAACACACACATTTTGGGTTATACGTATATAAGTACACCTTTTAAAAACTGCCTTTACCCTAATCAAATCAATTCATCATGTCTGACGTGTACCAGCTGAAAGTCCTGTTACGGGTCCCTGCGCAAAAATATATGTTTTAACACGACACATAAGTGAAGATACAAAAACACGGCTAGACAGAGAGAGAGAAAGGAGAGAAAAGGGAAAAGACAGGAGAAATAGTGAAGTACTGTATTTAATCGTTTCCTTTCACCTTGTTTCCTTCTTGTCACTGAGGCACCGGTCTTAACCTGTATAATGTATAATGTGTAGTATCCTTTCAAATTACAATGATATCAAATGTTCTGCTCTCTTGAGCCTTATTTACAGAACTAATTATTTTTGTTTCTAACCTGACAAGTGCGTTCTTCCTGGAAAGTCCTTCCAGGTATCTCTTGCGTGCGTAGAAGTTATGAATATATTTCCTCACAAAGAATCCTCTCCATCTCCGCTGGATCTGTGAGGGAATAAAGGAGAGGTGTTTGTTAGATGTTTTCAACAACAAATGTATGACCAATGCAGGTGTGTGGCAACCTTGATGCCTCAAATATATATTTAGTATTTGAGTAGCAATTCTTTCAATGATTAACAAAGTCAGGGATGCCCTCACAAGCAGTAAGATAAAGCGTTATGACCCCTAACCCTGATGTTACTGTTTTTTGAGTTCTTAATTTTTCAAGAGACATTGTTTTGAGTTTTTGAGTCTTGTCATTGTCATCTAAATAAATACAGGGTTTTATTCATATTACTTGAACCTGCAGAGAACACATGAAAACATAAAGCAACATGAAATAAGAATACAGTGCAGCATGCAGTTTTAACTCTGCAGTGGTGGAGGGACAACCCAAGGGAGGACAGACAGCTGTCACAGCTCCATACGTTTAACTGTATCAGTCCACATTGATTGTGGAGGCTGCAGATTAGCTAGCACACACCCACACCCACACACACCCACCCACACCCACCCACACCCACCCACACACACACACACACACACACACACACACACACACACACACACACACACACACACACACACACACACACACACACACACACACACACACACACACACACACACACACACACACACACACACACACACACACACAACACACACACACACACACACACACACACACACACACACACACACACACACACACACACACACACACACACACACACACACACACACACACACACACACACACACACACACACACACACACACACCACTGGACCGTTTTAAAGCAAGGGGGCGGATGTCCTTCAGACTAATTAGGAGATTAAAACAATGGCAGGTAAAAGAATAATCACACTATGAGAGGAGGGAAGAGGAGAAAAGAGGTGGAGTGGAGGATGGGGAAAAACAACAAAGAGCAAAATGAGAATTAGCATTGATCTGCCAGTCAATAGATAATTTTAAATAAAGTAATTGCCGCCTCCCGAGTTCTTGCTGACCTTTGTTGACTAGTGAAATCGATGCTGTTGAATCTAATACAAATCCGAGGTGCGGCATGTAAACACTGGTTTCTATTACGGCCCTAATACATTATCCTCTGTTAGCTACCACGCCGTGATAAAGAAAACAGGAGGGGAGAGAAGGGGAAAAAAGAATCAGAATTGATTCAAAGGATGTGTCACAAGGGGATTCTGAGATGATTGTTTCTCCCTTTCGTTATCTCTATTTACACGTTGAATATTTATTTGGTAGAAGATGATCTGTGAGCAGAAATGTCCCTCTTTTGAACTGTGTCCTTCTATTTTTCTAAACAAAAGGTCAATGTATCAGAAGGGCTCTTCTGAGGTTATACTTTAGCGCTAACAGCTCTGCTACTGAGGCTAAAGACTTTTGCTAATTGCAGTGGCAGACGTGTTGCTAATACCTTCATCTATGTCCTTTTGGTGGGAGAACATTTCAGAGAAAAACACAATAAAATGCACACTGCACAGAAAGGCCTCATTTGGCCCATGTGGGGTTGAAACCCAGTACCTTCTCCAATTGCTAACCATTGACCCACTTTGCTTGCCTCTTAACATACATTTCATTTCCATTAAAATTCCTATTGCTTCCTTTAGGAAACCGTGGTTATTTTATATGTGCAATAAATGCCTCTTAGCTCAAACTTAAAAAGCTTCTGCTCCGCTCTACATGGTGACATCAACCCTAACCTTTCCCCCCCTGACCTAAAAGCACTGCTCCTGGTTCTCTGGCGCTCCTATTATGTGACATTTATTGGAACAACCGGGTGGTCAGCTTTATATGTTTGGGTTTCTATTAAGAGTTAAACGTGAAGCCCTCAATTTCCAGTCTTTTTCACCAATGTGAAAATACTGCAACCATCTCTGTCCATCTGGACGGCAACACACCCTGTTCAATAAACACTAGTGGATTGTTTTTGTTGGCCTATAAAACCCTTTTAATGGTTTAGCAGAACGAAACAGTTAGCCAAAAGAGTCGGCTATATGGAATTGTAAGAATATAAGGTTTCTGAGTAATTTCCTTGTGTAAAAGTGCCAAAGCATCAATCACAGCCACGGCCTTATGATTTATGAGTTGTACCTTCTGAGGGGATAGAGGAAGAATGTGTATCAGCACTGAGAAAGATCCATTTATGTTGCTAAAATGATTAAAATGAAATACAAGCAGGATATTTATATTGAGAAGTGACTTTAATCAGAGGGCTACTTACTAAGCACTGTGCATGAATAGAACAAGGTTAATGGTTATGTATAAAAAGTGGACAATGTTGTAAGTGTATAGGAACTAAATGATGTCTGATGTGTTGAGACATTATAATGATATATCCTTTCTTTATACCAGGGGTGTCAAACTCAAATACACAATGGGCCAACATTTAAAAATGGGTACTAGTCGAGGGCCGGACTGGTTCAATGTTTATTGCAAAACTTATTGAAATGAACTTATTGCACCTGGAACTAACAAAGCTTAAATGATTGCCTATAAAAACAACATTAAACATTAAATAATCAGTTGCATTCATTTCGTATGGCTCTATCTGCAGAGTCATTTCTTATGATTACATTTTTCCACAGGCCAACAACAGCTTAATAAAACAATTTCCCTCAAAGAACAAACCAAACATGCCCTGTTGTCTCAAGAAACAAAGTGCAGAAGGAATCATCCATGTAAACTCAGTGTGCTGCTCTGTGATGCTAGCTCAAGCAGATACTTGGCATCTCATCTTGGGTGCAAGTTCATCAATGTTTGGGCTCAGGCTCTGAGCGGAGGAAATCCTCAAGTTGAGTTAAGGTGTGGGTACAATATACCGGCGGGCCAGATCTAATAGTAATTAAAAATTATCCTGCGGGCCGAAATTAAATCCACCAAGGGCCTGATTTGGCCCCCGGGCCTTGAGTTTGACACGTGCTTTATACCATAATCAGAATTTGCTGTATGTTATATGTGATTCTAAAAGGCCTGAATAATGTAGGCCGTGTGTCAACGCAGTGCCATGTGTGAAAAGAAGACTGCATGAAGGATTTATAAAGTCCCTATGATGGACCTCTTTTCCAATGAAGTGGTTTGATGAAGTTGAACAGGTTGCTATTCATGGGGGCTCCCTTTCACAGCACACACAAAGAAACAGCGTGTCCCCACCACGACAATCCATTTGCTAAAAACAAGTCGCTGTGGTGATATTTACCCTGACCGCCATCTCCTCGTAGAAATTCATCTTCATGATCAAATATGCCGCCTGTGAACACAAAGGAAAAGATGGCGTTACATCTTGTCTCCCAGCCCTCTGATCTGTCCACAGCAGGCGTCAAAGATAAAGAGCTCTTTATACATAATACATTGCACACAGGCAGCCCAGATAGGGCCATTGTAGAGGGGGGAGGGAGAAGGGAAGGGGGCCGAAAAGAAGAGAGGGAAAGCAAGAGAGACAAGAGGAACAAGAGAAGAAGTCAGGGGATGGAGAGAAAAAAGAGAGAGAGAGTGGTTAGCAGGACTTTGTATCAAGGGGAGGACCGTGCTCTCTTAATACACCGACGCAGACAAGGGCCAAGAAAATCTATGGTAGTCAAGCAGCGAGCTAATGGAGATGTATGACGGCCAAGCGCTCTCCTCTGGATTTCATAATCAATGACAGCGCTGCCAGAAGTGACAAACAAAAGGCCAGAGAATATTCAGCGGCGCACTCAACGAGCCGACGCACACCAAATGTGTCGGCCGACCGCTGGGGGCACATTTCAGGAGCAAACTGGAGAGTCGGCCATAAAAGGGATTCATATCTCAACACGTCTTGTTTAATAATGACAGGGAAGAGAGGGAGGAGAGCAAGGGGAAGGATGACAAAGAGTTGAAAGGAGGTTGTAAATTCAGCTTGATGTTTTGAGATGAGGCTTTGTGCATGTCACATTACACATGATAAGAGTAAGAGAAGAAAAAGACAGACAGAGAGAGCGAGAGAAGAGAGGAAGAATAGAATCTCTCAGGGCTAATTCAAAATAGTGCACTGTGGCAATTTTGAGTGATTCAAATTAGTGCTCGTCTGTTTCCAAATGAGACCAAACAGCCTCTTTTTAGCCCATATGTGTGTTGTGACACATCCTTCATCGTTTACTTTAACACCCCTCCACCCCACCCCCCGCCATTCAAACCCCCCCTTTCCATTTCTTGAACGCCTCCCAAACGGCGGCTGGCAGTTATGCTTTAGCAAACAGTCAATTTACAGGCATGATAAATAGCTTGTTGTGATACGTTTACAAAACTCAATCCAGGGGAAAATTATACGTGAGAGCGCTGGGTATTGGATCCGGTATCAACAATCTGTTCAATTAAGAAGCAGTTGGAAGCAATATGCTGAAAACGGGGCCTTGTTTTACTAAAGCACACACATTACGTACACACACCACACACACAAACTCCACTACTCTTTCCTTCTTTCTGTTCCTCTCTTTTTTCTATATACATCCCAGGAGTTGCGATGTCGATGGAATTCCTTATCATATTGCATCATATTTCCTAAGTGCTAATTTCCCAATGTGTAATGAGTGAATTATATTTCTTAAGGTCAGACGCAGGGACTTAGGAATATAGCAATTGAATTCTAATGCATGCTATCATAACATAATCAATATATCTATAGCCGTTCCAGGCACAGGCTTACCTTCACCATTTGTCTGAAACGTGCCCTTGCTGTGAAGCCCCGCCATATCTTCTGTATAGTGATTGCCTTCTTGTGCAGATGGCTGTTCCAAAGAAAAGTCAATTTGGAGAGAGGATGGGATGGGTATTTTTCATTGGTTAAAAAGAAAACACTAAACAAAGTTATTCAGACACACAGAAAAGAATATGTTTTGGGGATGTTTTGTTCGGTCTTTAGTCTGTTTATGCTAAAAGAAGAAAAAGTCAACCTTATGCAACGTTGAGAAGTTGCAATAGAAAGATACAAATAGCTACAAAACAAATGATATACAGAAATGCTCCTGTATGTAATACAATTTAATTCATTAAATCACAGTATTCATTTAATTCACTACCGCTATAATACATTATGATCTCTTTCATCCTGATTAAACAATAACGGAAAGAGTGCTTTTGTTTTCTGCATACAAATGGTAGGTTGAAAAGGACTTCAATTAAAAGGTCATGGCAACATTATGCTTACAGATACACACTCTCAGAAACACACACACACACACACACGGAACATTTCTACTCCAGGCTTTTCGATCATGTCCGATGAGCCTTTCACCGCCTTTAGTCAGCGGCACACATTTGTATTCATCTTCAAACATACTCTAAATGCAAGTCCACTGCGATTCTCAGCCTCCAATGAGGCCATCAATTTCCAAAAGGCCATTCATATGCCCAGAAAATCAATGCTTATAGTGGGGATAGCACAACCCCGGAGTTGCACTTAGGCAGCTAAAATTGTTGCTAATTATCCACTTAACGCATTGATCAATTAACTAAAGTAATCTGAATTAACCTACTGTCTGGAAGTGTGTCTGCTGACCCTACAGAATGGTGCTGGGGTCACAGTATAGGAACAAGCACACACATAGGGACATTCATTTTTCTGTGTGTGAAAGGAGCACAGAGTGCAAGTGACATTTATTCCTCCAGGCCATTTGCAAAGCTCTGGAAGTGGGATAATTATGAAAGTGAGCCAGTATCAGGGTTTCCTTTGAAATTAACCATTCGAGTCCTGTCTGAATGTGTTTCAACCCTTGAGGGAAAATGCAAACCTCAAATTGGTATATCAAATATTATGTTTTGTATTATTTGTGTTGCCTTTGGCCTTTGAAGGAAAACAAAATATCTCTTGATTTACAGATTTTAGTGGTGGAACAAGTATTAGGAAAATGTAGTAAAAGTACTTATTGCAGAAAAAACAAAACAATTATTGAAAGAATTTCAAATATTGAACATAAAACTTCTTTACATTACTTTTCTATGAACACACTCATGGTTTTAGTTACTTGCATAAATATAATGTTTGATGGATTAATCTATAACAAATAACCACATTTTAAAAGTTTCAAAGGTTTTCAGTAATGAGTAAATACATCTATAAAAATCAATGTAGTAGAGTAAATAGTACAATATTGGCTTTCAGAATGAAGTAAAGTTAGAAGTATAAAGTAGTATAAAAGGAAAATACTACCTAAAGAGTACCTATAATGTGTACTTACAGTAGGTACATTAATTGAGTAAATGTACTTGTACTTTCCACCACTGACAGATTCAAATTGGACCAAAACACCTCTGCCACACAAACTCACCTGAGGTAAGCGCGCGCCCTGCAGGCTCTGAACCAGCTCTGGATCCGGAGGGCGGCCCGGTTCTCCGTCTGTCTGCTCTCCTCAGCTTGGCTAAGGCACACAAACAACAGGTATGTGGCTACATTATCTTACATGCATATTAACGTCAATTAATATTCCTTACAAACCACACATAGTATCTGCACTTGCAAGTAGGTAACATAGTCCGACTATGCAGGTGCTCCAGAGTTTCATTTCCTTGGTCTAGCTTACGAAGTAGGACAAATCATGTCTCTGCTAGAACACGACAGAAAGTCAGTCATCTATGTCTATTCCAACAAACCAAGGCTGCTTGCTGGTTAATATAGCGTCAAAACTATGATAGTTTACGCTTATAGCTAGTTAGCAAGGTTAACTGAAGGAAGCATGATGCTAGCGTTTGTAAATATTTCGGTTAACGTTAGCTAATTGTTGTGACGTAAACGTAAACCCTCTTAACAATATCCACAATGGTTTTTCACACCTGAATGAGGCGTACTCACTAAATGACACATACCTGTTTCTGTCGAAGTATTCCTTTTTGAACTCTTCAACTTCGCGTTTTATCTTCAGCAGCCCCGCCATGTTTGAGGCGACAGTTTACCTGTTGTCTTGACAACACAGCAGTTTTGCATGGTGCGTTCAAAGCAGAAGGTAGGGATGTGCTTCTTCACCTGATAAATAAAGTGTGCTTTACTAAACCTATCGAAAGCAGTCAATCATCATAACAAACCAGAACAAGTGTGTGCCTTCCGTTGATGTAGGCTAAGTGTCCATATTTGTCAAAAATACATTAGCCTATATTTACCGTGTGTTACCATTTAGAAGGGAGTCCTATACTTGCAATTAGCGGTTGTGGTTTGAAACATGTATTTAGATTTTTTTAGATGCTTGTATAGTTTTGTTCAGTTTTATTTAGACTTAAAGAAACACAAACTAATTACAGTGATTAACATATTTTAATTTATTAAGTAACATTTACAGTTTATTATAAAATGAACCTAGATCGGCATAGTTTGAAGTTTAGCAAAAGCCACCTTTTTATTTCTGCTTTCTTTCACTACTTTACTTGTTGTACTGATGCAAACATGCTGTGTACATTATTAAGGAATGACAGGGGGGGGGTAGTAATGTCAGAACCTACATCAAAAAAGGCCTGCTCTGTAGATGCAGATTGTGGAACTGAGTATTGATCTGCCAGCTGCACTTCTTCCATCCATCCTTCCATCCATTTCGCTCCTCTCCTGACGTTATCACCCTTCATCATAGCCTACAGTTATCAGTTCATTTCTTCCCACTCTTCCTTCCCTCCTTATTTCCCATCCTCGTCACTCCTCCATTCCTCTTCAGCCATATTCACCTGTCAAAAATGATCACCTCAGCAGGGTGATGTGTGTGTTTATGTGTGCACTTGTGCATCTCTGCAAGAAAGGACATCTGTCTGGTCAATGGTCAGAGGAAAAGACTGCCTGCATTACAAATTACTCCTTGGAGACAGGCAAACGACAAATAGTGAAAGTGAATGAGTGTATCTGTATCTGTCTCCATGCTCTTTAATGTCTGTGTACTGGGACTCTAGATTCTCTGTGAGCTAGGCAGGGTGCTTGTTTAGGTCTTTTTTTCTGACTCTCCGTCTTTCTCTCAGGCCAATTTGCTGTCTGAGGGCAACCACAGTGGTGAAAAGCAGTAGGCAGACGTAGAGTTATGGCTGGAGGGGCGAACCCATGGTGGCTCAGCCCATCCATCGCGGGGCGGCAGGAGGGCGGCCACCCTGGTAATTACCGGAGAAAAGTTGTTGTGACAAGACGGGGAGAACAGTGTATGTGAGTGAGAGAGATTTTTAGGGAAGTGTTGTTTTTGACAACACTATAAGGACGGCTGAAGCCATTCGTCCTGCCACAACACTGATTAGGTGTCACCAGAAGCGTATCTGCAAGAGAACTGCAAAAAAAGGCGACTGAGAGCACTTCATAAAAAGACATGCTGTTTACACACTGTCTAATGACCCACTTCTAGACCCAGCCAGACTATCATCCTCTCCACGTCCCTCTACTCTTGTAATACACTCATCCATCGAGTTGTATCCCTTTCGTCTTTCTTCTTTTGTACTTTCACCTGTTCTCTACACTTTTCTGCTTCTTTTTTATTCTCTCTCCATCCTATGTCCTCTTCTCAATGAAAACATTTGTGCTGCTCAGTGAAGCAATGATTCCTTATCCAGGACTACCCATGTCCCTCTTTTCCTCTCTCACTCCATCTCTCCATACGGGGCATGTCATTTAACATGCCTCTAGTCACCTCTCACAGTCAGGAAGCTCATCCAACCAGTCATTCTCCATGCCCATTGTTCCTAAATGAGGGCCATATGCGCTGTGGCCAGCTCTGGTCATAAAGACACACACAAACTCACACATACACACGCATGCAGGCACACTCACACACACACACACAGACCAGTGTGACACCAGTGTCTTTAGTAGAATGTGTGTGTGTGTTACACTGTCACACATTGCTCTGCTTAGCGTGTGTGTATGAATCATTATTGTGTGTGTGTCAGTATATGAGTGATGACATGTGTCTGTGTATGTGGGCCTATCTGTGCAGTGTGTCGGTCTGTGTGTTGCTACAGTCACAGTGGGGTGCGACGGGTGGAATGTGTGTTTCTCTGCAGGACCAGTTCGGCCATTATTATTAAACATCTGTCCGCAGCACATTAATTCCCCCACTCTGACGCATCCCTCTCTGCCCAGGGATCACTTAATTGAAATCCATAATGACTCTTTCTTCTCTTCTCTCCCACACTGAGCAAAGTGAAGCTGGGAATCTTATTTTAACAAAAAATGTATTTTTTTACACTCTTTTATCATTTTGGCAGCACTTTTAATGAAACACAACATATTGATTTAGATTTCCCTGAAACATTTAGCTATTAAGCCAAGTTAAGGACTTAAACTGGATGGTTTTGTTGCTCTTTAAGTCCAACAATTTGTAATGAAATATGGAAATTAAATAGAACAAATAAATAAAACTAATTAAATGCATGGTTGACAATTATGTATCGTAACATCTTCTTTAAGAATCAGTTAGATCAAGCCGAAATTAACATGTTCAGCTCATATTGTATGAGCTGTATGTGCTACGTGTGAATTTTGTGCTACTTTATATTTCTATCCAAAAATCTAGTAATATTTATTTGACTTTCAGTGGAGACAGTCATTCGGAATCGGGGGGAAATGTTAGGTTATACAAACTTACATTGGATTCACAGATTTTCAAAGGATCAGTATCTGTTAGCAGGCCCCAGTTAAAGGAAAGGAATGTATCATAATATAAAGATTTTGAACCAACTTAATTTTTATTTCAAACTTTAAGAGAAGGACAAATACAAAAGAGGGCAGCACCATATTTTGATATCGAGATAGAGTTTGGTGTTTAATAAAATAATACTTTTTCCATCAAAGTTTTATTGAATCTTTCATTCATGGTATTTTCACCCTAGGCCCTATTTTCTCAGTTAATTAAAATTCCCCATCACGGAGATAACTCAAAAAAGTGATTACACCACTTTCAGTTTGACCTGATGTCATACAGTATGTGTGTCACTAAATGTTATTAAAAAATATAGGGAAGGCCTTCAAACCAGAAGCTCACCTGGAGCCTTTTCAGGCTTGAGGCTGGCCCTGGCTCTTCTTGGTAAAAACTATGCAAATTGCTCCTTAATTTTCTACCTGGGGCTGCTGTCACTTTTTACAGTGGCATTGCTTTTAAACCAATTTAAAGCCATCTCTTTTCCCCTCTCCACCCCTACCCCTCCCTCCCACCTTTCCTCATTCCCCATCCTAATATCCTACTAATGGATAAAAACTATGATTGTGCCGGTAGAGGAGAAATATCATACCTTTATTAGCTCACCTATATCCACAGAGAGAGGGAGAGAGCGAGGGAGAGCGAGGGAGAGCGAGGGAGAGAGAGTAGTAATGAATTGAGCATTGTGTAAAATAGTTTAATGCAGGGGTGGTTCATCATTATTTGTGGCGGATTGCGTGCAGACAGGGGTGATCCATTAGTGTGGTCGTTTCCATCTGTGTATGCGTGTTTCAGTGTGTGCATGCGTGTGTTTCAGTATGTGTGTGTGTGTGTGTGTGTATGTCCCACCCAGAAGGACATTCGCTGCTGCCGGCCCCACTGTCACAATGAGAGATTCATCACCACACACACACACTCTCACACACACACGGGCTACAGTACACATGTGGCATTATTGTTCCATCATTACTCATCTCATTCTTCTTTTCAACAATTTGTCATTTTTCTGTCTGTGTTGACACATACACACAGACACTCACACAGATTCAAATTGCAGCATGTTTTCTGTGTAGACGGTCAAAGACAGAATTAGAAACATTAAATTGGATTTGAAAAAACAAAAATGTTATTATGCCAAAGTAGAAATCATTTATTCTTCACATTACTAAACTCCTCAACTGTAGGTGGGTCGCAACTAAACTCGAGTTGGAAACTATTCAAATGTCTATTACACTTGCTCGGATAATTCTGTTAATTGCAAGGTGAGCCGGACTTATTAAAACAATGTATTCAAAAATGAATTCAGATTACAGAGATTTAAACATGTAGTCCCATCTCCAAAGAAACAATTTGATGATCTAAAAGCCTCCAATCTTCTTTTTCTGACCACCCCCTTGCGTCAAATCTCCAAACTTCAAAACTTCAGAAAACCCACAGTTGGTCACACTAATGATAAACAATTCTGTTTTAAAAAAATATATATATTCGTTCCTCAAAGTTATACGCAGAATTAGGAACAAGAGCACACAAGACACACTGCCTTTCCCCATTGATCTGATATGATGGTTTGCTAAATAACCTGATGACATTACAGGAACAGCAGGTGTCTGAAAAAAGGGCTTAGTGAATGTGGCTTCAAGGGATTATCATAAATGTGTCTTATTTGGTTGCAATCACCTTTTCTTCTACATAACGTTCATTACACCCCTCACAGAAAAGAGTAGAACAGCAGTCAAAGAGGAGAGTTAGAAAGTAAAGATAAGGAGAAACTTTTTTTTGTTGCATGATTGCCACATCTGATGGCCATTCCTTTACCCCCACACATTCACACCCACAATCACATTCTCCTTTCAGAATAAAACCCTCAGTAGTTTAATGGAATGTAGATTTCTTTCTTTTTTTACCAGGGGCTCAATATTGGAGAGGGAAAATAAATCATCCAGTGTCTACTCTGATCATGGCAGGGTGTAGGCATGCATCTGACGATTCTCCGTCTTCTCCCTCTCTGTAGCACTTTTCCACTTCCACTTCACTTGTTCTTTTCATCTGCCCCTCCCCGTCCGCTATTACACTCATCTCTTGTTCTATTGTTCTGATTCACATCTGTCTTTGGCTTGCTCTGTCTGGATTGCTTGCTTTATCTTTGTCTGCCTGATTTTTTAAGAACTTTTTGAACAACTGTCTCTCACTCATTCTGTTTCACTGACATTACCCATTTTTTCTCTCCTTCTTTTTCTACCCACCCAATTGTTTATGACATTCTGAACACACACATTCTGCTGGCTCTATGACAAATATAGCAAACTTTAGCATTCCTGTGTGTGTATATGTCCTATCACCACAGGAGCTAGTCTATTTCTCTTTGCTTCCAGCTAATTGGTTGGACCGTGAGAGAGAGACAGGCTGGAGAGGTGGCCAGATCTGACAGTGAGCGTGTGTGTGTGTGTGTGTGTGTGTGTGTGTGTGTGTGTGTGTGTGTGTGTGTGTGTGTGTGTGTGTGTGTGTGTGTGTGTGTGTGTGTGTGTGTGTGTGGTGTGTGTGTGTGTGTGTGTGTGTGTGTGTGTGTGTGTGTGTGTGTGTGTGTGTGTGTGTCAGATGTCCTCTGGCATGCCTCAGAGAGCTAATCATAACCACACTGCAGAGATTAATGAAGTCAAGAGCAATCAGCCCTGACACACAAACAGGGACACACACATGCACACACACTCACATACTTGCACGCACACAGGAATGTATAGTAGTTCTGGCTCAGATACATTGGGCCTTGTTTAGTTGAGGCAGTGACATGTGGAGTGGCTCAATGATTAATTGAATCTCTTCTTGTGTGAACATCTGCACCTACATATGTTGCCATTGTCAAAGTTACTCTTTGCATGCTTGCTTAACTTTACTCATCCCCTCTGGAGATGTTTTGGGTTTTTAATCTAGTGGAATTAATTCATATTATATCGTATAGGTAAATAAAGGAGGATTAGCCATGGCTATAATACATTATAACCCAGGACAGATGCTGGGATGAATAACTTCTGATGCAATATAAAGAAAGGACAGATTGATGAGTTGTGTTGTGCATCTAATAGAATACATCGTAAGCCTTACCTAATGCATAATGGTGGATGATGTACCTCTACAGAACTTGGATATCTGTGTCACTTTTAATGCTAGGGGATGAATCCTTCTTTTCAAAGGAAGCATGTGCAATTAATGAATTCACCATTCATTCTCTCAACAGCCATTAAAGCCTTTAATAATGAAAACAATGGTATTGTTTCCCAGTAGTGAGTGTGACAACTAGGTTTCAAATCGAAACCATCGTCTGTTTGTTAATAGAAATAAGTGGGGAAAAGTTAGCAGCGGTTTAGCATTGGTACACGTTCCTCTTCTTAAATGGCTGCTGGCTTTGCTTTGTCTATTGGCTTGGGTCTTTATTCCACGATAAGCCAAGAACTGGTCATTACCAAGATGTTAAGAATGAACCACCAACAACCAGAAGCTATGCAAGACATGTCAACTCCTTCACATTATGCTTAAAGGTAGGGTAGGTAAGAATGGAGAAACCAGCTCGAGTGCGCTAGAATTTGAAAGTACACAACCGGAAACAATCTGCCCCTTCCTTCAGACTTCCTTACAGAGCCCCTCCTCCAACACACACAAACGTGCACATGACCAATGAGGGCACGAGATAAGTTTGTGCACAGATGGAAGGCTGACAGGCAGGTAGGCCATCCAGTTATTTTAGCCGGGCCGGCTAAAATGATTGGTCGTGCTTTTTACAGCGCCACAGCTTCCACAGATGACATTTTTTAATGCATTTATTGTCAAAGCATTTAATATATTCATTGCTATCGGATGTTAAGAGCATTCCATGGAATATAACAAAAAGTGTTTCTGAAGTGAATTACCTACCCCACCTTTAAGTCTGGGTCTCAGGCAGGTGGTAATGGAAGTGGATTTATCTAGCTTGGGGCGCACTTGCCTTTGGAACAGGAGTTTCCCCAGACACTGAATCTCCCCCCGCCCAATTACACACTTTTTAGGGGTTGGCTGCGAGTCCTGCCTTGGGGACTCCAGGTCCACAGCCTCCATCTGCAGACCCTGCTTCTAGTTGTCAGCCTCCATGATGACATCATCTACGTATGCTGCATAAAAAAACACGTTGTGCTAAAGTTATTTTTCCATAGACTGCCAATGTGCTCCAAAGATATAGTACAACTATTGTCGCTTTAGGCGTTAAAGGAGAACAAAGGGAGTGTTGTGCCCCAAATCATCAACAGAGAGGAAATACAAATGAACACTGGCCACTTCAAAAGCCTTACTTTCCTGTTTGTTGGTACTAACAACATCAGTGGTCATGGGAAAACAGATGTTCAGCTTCTTTGCAAGACAGATTAATCGACATTTACTTCCAACTGACAGCAGCTCTGAATGTCACGCCATGCCAGCCACTGACTAAAATCTCAGACTGATACCAAGACCACACCCTACTAACAACTTTACTCCCTGCAGATAGCTAAAGCTGTTTCCTTCCTGAAATATCCTGTCATTTCTCAGCTTTTATCTGACCAGAGAGGAACAAAAGACCAAAGGAGTGGTTGAAAAGTACATTTCTCTGTTTCAGAGCACAGGGCTTTCAGCTCCCCATAAAGACCTTGACCTTTGGCCCCAATGGGCCTCTGTGCATGATTCACGGGCTACAGAGGCCCCTGATCCCATTTATCTGTTTGAGGTGTGTGTGGGTGTGGTTGTGGTGTGTGCACACAGTGGAGTGAACATTAGATGTTTGCCCTTAAGTGGGCATCTAATGTGTGTATGTGTGCATGCTCAGGTAGAGTCAGTTCCAGCTTTACTTTGTGTGGCTGTAGTGCTACACATGGACAAACAAATCAAATCAACCAGTGCAACTTTTCCTTACAGAAATGGATATTTAAAACACTTAAATTCCACCAGGAGGAATACAAACAAAATATATAATCCTTAAATGTCCATATTTGCAGTTTATTTTGGGATATTTTCCAGTGTATAATGAACTTTGGTGGTCCCACGAGGCTTGCTTTAACACAGTCTGTACTTGATTCTGGCCTTTCTTTGAATATAAAGCACTTTTCTGGTAGTCAATGACCACACTATAACACGCATCAACACACCTGCATTTCAGTTCACTGTGTGTGTCCAAAGAACTTTGACTAGGTTTGGCCTTTGTCCCCACTGATGGATTTGTTTTTCCATTACCGCCAACTGATTGCCATGGCTGGACTATTACTTTGAATACTACATTTGGAAACAAATGTAGTATTTATGTTAAGGTAGAAAAAATAAAATGGTATTATCTTTACACTCAAGAAAATAAATTCAAAAGTACACAGGTTAGGAAACATAATGAAACGTTCACTTTAATTTCATTAGCACCATTATAACACCAGTAAAACAACTTTTAAATATTTTAAACTACTGTACACTATTGAAATAAGATTACTGTTATAGAGTTATATACTGTAGTCCATTACACTCTTACTCTGACCACTCACATAAACAAGTCTCATTCATCACAGAGGCAATCTAACTCTCAAATCAACAGAAATAAACGCTGGCCACAGGCGACTGGCCTGGCCAAATGGCATGTTTTACGTGTGTCTGTGTGTGTTTGTGTGTGTTTTTGGCCTGTGGCTTTTGTTGTGTATTAGACCATTTAGATAGAGGGCAGGGGTGTACTTTAGTTAAGGTCCCTCGATTGCAATTTGCAAAGTAACCTACATGTCTTGCTTTTATTCTCACATTATTTCAAACATATCTCTTAACATATTTCTCAAAATACATTGTGTTTAATTCATTATAATGATTTTTTTCTCAAGGGGTCCATGCAAATATAACAAAATGAACCAGTTGTGGTCCCCCTCTGGCAACATACAGTAGCAGCAGTGCCTCATGAAACACATGTAGGTAGATATGCAAACTAAATTAAGAAAGGGCTGCAAACAAAGTCATTGCAATGGAAAGACACAAAGAACCAATGATAATAAAGAGATAGTGACAAAAACAGTAAAACCATAACACCTCAGGAACCAAGACAAAGACAGCTAACCCATGAGCTACACAGAGCAGAAACCAAGCAGTTAGCACTAAGGCAAACAGTACATCATATACAGGCATTACCATACAAACTGATAGCAAACTGAATGTGTAAACCTGATGATGATGGGCTTGTCTCTTCACATGTCAGAGGCAGCAGCAAAGGTCACTGAGCACTGGGGAAATATGAGGCTTTTAGGGAGGAGGAAAACACTAAATACTACTAATCCCCCGTTTATTTGCCGCATGGATGGTTAAAAGCTACTCTCAGCCTCATAAAATTAAAACCAAGTGTGCACCGAACTGTGGAGAAGAGGAGCGGATATAGAAAGATAGCAGAGAGGAAGGGAATGGAGAAAGGCTAAGATGATGAGGCGAGGAAGACAGTGAGGTGGAAGGAGACAGAGAGAGGGAGGTAGAGAAAGTGTGAAGAAGAAAGGGGAATTGAGAAGCGGTGATGTGCAGCTCCAAAACATTCTTTAGCAGAATGAGCTGTCACCTGTACCTCCTTTGCCTGGCGATCTATGGTTCACACTGGCTGCCTTTGATTAATACATCCCACCTAAATCATCGCAAGTTCCCCTTTCCTTCTTCCCCATAAAATGCAATACACAACACAAATCAGCCCCTTAACAGTGCAGCCGGATAACAATCGGAAAATAATGCATCTTACCTGGGCCATCCCGATAAATTGTTCCTTATAACACCCTCCCTTAAACCAAAATCAATTCATCCGCCTCCCATTTTTATTAAAATCCCCAGTAATAAATCTTCCTCCAATGTTTGTTCATCTGTTTTTTGATACATTTATATCACTTTCAGTTCTGCTCCAGTGTTTTCCCTGCCTCTACAGCGTAAAATGGGAAAATCTATTTGGGGCCAATAGAATAGTTAAAGGGTTGTTATGGGTGCCTGTTCTTGTGGTGAAAATGGGTGTCAATTTGTGTGTGTGTGTGTGTGTGTGTGTGTGTGTGTGTGTGTGTGTGTGGTGGGTGTGTGTGTGTGTGTGTGTGTGTGTGTGTGTGGGTGTGTGTGTGTGTGTGTGTGTGTGTGTGTGTGTGTGTGTGTGTGTGTGTGGTGTGTGTGTGTGTGTGTGTGTGTGGTGTGTGTGTGTGTGTGTGTACGTGTGTAAATGGAATCGATAAATGTGGCAGTGCGGTGAGTAGATAGCACCCTTCCTCTTGCCTTTCTGATTAACCCACACCACTGACAGCAATATAACAATATTAGAGGTGAGTATGAGTGTGTGTTTGTGTGTCAAGGTTTGTGTATGCATGTACGTGAATATGTGTATCAAGTCCATTTAAAACTACCTTTGTCTTTTCATAAAACCTTCAGAGCACAAACAGCCATGCTTACAGTTGTGAGTGGTTTGTGTGTGAGTGTGAAGCTTATTGGCTGTGCGTTTATGATGCTTAAAAAACAGAATAATACATGTCTTTGGAAAGTGAGTTCCATATAATATAAATAATAAAGAAATTCAATGAAGAATCAGCACTTTATTTTGAACTAGCCTCTCTCTCACCTTGCATCAATCTCTTTAACATTTCACTAAATTACAACTTCAACAACATTGTTTGTTTTATGTTTACATCATCATTACACTTGTACAAGGTCATAACTTCAAATCGAGTGGAAACACTGCTGAGTTGTATTAATTATGGTCTGTCCATCAAGGCTGCACTTGAATCAAATTGTTTTCTGGCGAATCTGATTGTTTTACCCCATTTAATCAAAAGCTGACTGTTATTTTCCCTAACGAGACAAAAATAAAATGCTGCAAACAATTCCAAACTTCAGTATGATTTAGTTGACTGGGCAAGTGTTCACTGTGCACATTCAGTCACAGTCAGCTGGAGATACACATGTTAGTGGATGTACCTTCCATTATTGTCTTGGCCATGCACTCTGGTTGTTCCAGAGGTACATTTTCAGTTGTTATTGTCCTGGCTGCTGGAATCCATATTGAATCTGATGTTTCACATTGTTAACATCATTCAAAGCAGACTGAGAACATCCTCTTTTTTCTTCCACTTTGAACAACTTGAAAAACACATTTGACTTTTTTGTATTTATTTCAATAGATTATCAGCACATCTATACATTTCTGTTTGTACTGCTTTCTCTGAAGCATATTGTATTTCTTTTAAATCTAAACGGCAAGACAAATTAAGTTTGCCTTGCTTTCTACTATTTATGCACCTTTATTTATTGGTACCATGTTCTAATCAAAATCTATCTGTTTGTGGCAGGGTAATGATGGATGATGTAAGAACTCAGACAGTACAATACAATAGGAATACAATATAATAAGCCTCATCGCCCTGCATTGTTTAATTTGTTGGGTGATCAATGAATGCTTTGCAGACTGTTGGATCAGTCAGTGCTGAGAAATGGAGAGATGTGCCGTGATTTATTCTAGGTGTTAAAAAATAATTTGTTTGGATTGATTAACGTTAATTAATTATGCTAATTGAGCAGGATGAAAACAGATGTCCAAAGTGCCCTCCTACTCATCCCTTGGTATAACTGCTCCTTTAATTACAGATGCTATTGGTTAATCTCAAAGTAAATCATATCAAATGCAAATGTTTGGACACAGTGCACAAACAGACAGACATACCCTCACAGTAACATGGACAGGACACATGGCGTGTTTAGATTGGTGAAACTTCAAAGTCTTATTTCTCTTCTTGGTCCGTTAAACTTTGCTGGTAATATTCTGAACTCCACCAGTTTTGTTTTGTTATATTATTTTATTAACCTGGCTATGTTTGAATCTACTTTGTGTAGAGAAGATTCTCTTGCTCATCTTATAAGATAGTCCCGTAGCCTCACAATATTTATTATGTTTTTAATTCAGTATTTAAATCTGTTGTTCACCCCAAGTAACTACTTTCGTTTTTTGGGTTATTTTGTGTTTTCATGATGTTGTTTCTTGAACTTGCGCAGAACTACTTCTTGACTTTTCATGATCCTTTCAGCACAAATCCAGCTGTGTTTGTGTTGTGATCAACTGGATTGAATTGCTATCTTTCTTATTTAAACCTGTGTGTGTGTTTGTATTCACATGTGTGTGTGTGAGGGTATGTGTACGTATCTGTGAGCTGAGATGGGGCAAGAGGCTGCGCTGAGCCGCATGGATTTGCTGCTAAAGTTTGAACAGTTTTAAATTAAAATGTATTGCCCATTCTCAATGTATTGATCTCAGGCCCAGCTGTGTCAATACGCCGCCCCGGCTATTTTTCCAATAACTTATAAAGATCTGCCAGCCAGGCATAAATTCATTACATAGCTCTGAGTTTATATTCTCTCTCTTTTTTTCTCCCTGTCTCCTCCATCTCTTTTTTCCACCCATACTATTTTCTCCGTCTCCCTTTTTACCATCTCTCTCCTTTTCCTCTTACATTTTCTTCACTGCCTGCCTCTTATTTTCATAGCTGTCACAACCCGTATTCCTCAGCTTGAGTGTTAACTCAGTAGGCTGTTCTTGCGGTTGTTTCAGACGTGATGGTTATCGACCACCAGCACTCCCTTCTGGGATTATGTTGCTGTTATGTAGTCCAAAATGACTCCACCCAACACTTGATGAAACCCAAGGTGAAAAAAGAGTGATTATTGCTGTTTGAGCTTAATTTTAAGAATGAAGTGTCCCCTCGTTCCTTAGAGTATGATATCCCCATGATTTGCTGCATTACCTTTATAGGGTGCTCACGTTTGAAGTGACTCTTCTTAGACTTGTTTAATGCCTTTGTCATTATAAAATTCATTAAATAGGAGGAAAAGTACTCTTACCTCAATACCTATCAACGTGGAACATACATCGTTGGAAATCTAAAGATACGTGAATTATTTTACACCACTATTTAACTCGTCTTTTTCTTTTGTCACTTTTTTCTCAGCGTCGATTACATTTCCTCTCGTCCTGCTCTTCCTTCTCCTCAGTCATTTCTTTATTGCACTTTCCCTTTCTTTCTCTTCTTTACCTTGCCATTATTTCCATTCTTTTTTTCTACTTCTCTCATGTCTTCCTCCCGTCTCTTCTCCTTTGCTCTCCTCCCTCCTCTACTCTTTCCATCTCTTTCCCTAATCTCCCTCCACCTCCTCTCATTGTCAATACCTATCTAATTCCACTTTAGCACCAGTAATTGGCTGATGGATAGAAGCTATGGATTGGCCTCTTCCTGATGACTGCATGACATTTTTCCCCCTCCCTACAGCTGGTAATACTAATAGAATTCCAAATCCGCGGCACTGGGATCCTGTCATGAGTAGGTCAACCGCTGTGTCAAGGTCCTATTGGAAAGCCGGCATCCAACATCTTAATTTAGACTTAGCTTCTTTTTTTTCTATCTCTCGGTGCCTTGCTGGATGATCACTGTGTATTCCTGTGTCTCTGTTTCTCTAGTTGTCGCCTCCTATGCTGTGCACCACTCGTATGCTCTCTGTTTAACTTTGTGTGTCTCATTAGCTGGTCCCACAAATAGGATGCCTATCAATTAGGCCCATTAGGCTCATCATTTAGTTTAAAACATGTTGAAATGTTAGTATGCACAATGTCTTGTTTCACTGTTTCTGGTATGGAAACTAAAACTCTGTTGGGAATCAGTGTGTAGAACAGGTTTGGGATGAAGCGTTAGTCTCTGTTTGGCCCTAAATATAGCCTTCAAAGTAAATCGTTTTTTGATAAGACAAGATATAAGGTGTAGCTCAAATCACATCCTGTAATTCTCAAGTAATTCAGAAGGGTTCTCTGTCATTCTTCAGATATGGATACCTTAAGTCAAAGGTAAGAGTCAAATGTATACCAATGAGATCTGATATAACGTGGCTTAACAGGTGGAATACCTTTCAAAGTCGAATCAGACTTAAAATATTAAGTAAAGTAATTTCATACATCATTGAGTTTCCTGTGTGAAAAGGATACTTGAACTTACATTTCCGTTAGCTTTGTTGGATTTTTATTTCATGTAAATCTCAATTTGACCGACTTCTTGACTGATATGTTTTTTTATTTTTAGTTAACTTAGTAGTAGTAGTTGTACCCTGCTGGTCTTTTTGTTCAAACATACACAGGCATACCTTTGTGAGTGAGTGTGTGGCTTCAACAAGGCATACACACTTCTGGCAGCACAGCTCATTTATATCTGTCTATAGACTTTGAATTGAATTTCTGATCAATGAGGAGGACATCTCGTTCCCCCTCTCTCCCTCTCTTGTGTCTCATGACTATGAACTTCAGCAGCTGCCAACAAACCCAGAAAGTTTATTGGATTAAATACGGTTGTGGCTTCTATATTCCTATCCATCTATCCATGTGTGTGTGTGTGCATGTGTGTGCATGTGTTATAGTGATGAATTGGGGAAAAGAGGTAGACTAAATCGGGTTGTCATGCTAATTCAGTCAGCTGACTGCATAATGCAATGCATAAGGGAGACGGTCTGAACTTGACCCTGTTAAACCTGACCTTGGTCTCCCTCTTTCTCTCTCCCTCTCTCTCACATATGAGGGTGCAGGGGTCGGCAAATTAAGCCAATAAATCTGTTTTGTGGGATTGGAGGTTCTAGGGTAACGTATGAGTTTCGAGGTGTATAGCAAATCCCTACATCACAACTGCCACACGTAGAGGAAGGTTTCAATATGACTGAATATGAAATGCAAAGTGTACTCTTTCTTGGTTTATTACTAAGTATTACAGTATATAGTACATCTTTCTCAGTTTGTAGCCAACATCTCAAACGTTTACAGCTATTAATCACCTTGTTTCTGAAGCACTGCTGCTCAGTTCACACCATCTTTCTTTATACAAGCGAGTAAGTGGGTTTAGTTGATGAATGGTCGACTGATTTTGTTGACTTGGCATTTTGTTTTGCATGTCTTGAACTGCTCCTTTGGCTGACATGTTAAATGAAGCACGTCAATGGACTGCCATTTAGTCATCGGTAATGTCGGTGTTTGCCGTGCAGGAATTGATTCTGTTAATTTGTTGGAGAAAGAACATAATGTGGTCTTTGATTTGGTCCAATGAGCTTTAGTGCCGCTTCAAAGCTGCCAGAAGCTTCTAATAACATGTATAAGATGATTTCGTGCTTCGAACTATGGTTGCAATATACATTTTTGATTTAATTGTGCCACCTATGACATCAAGTTAAAATACTAAATGGCACAATATCATGGTCCTTACAGCTTTTGTTTACACAGAAAGGGATAATAGTTCATTTAGTTTATTTATGTAATTAGACTTGACTACCCTGTCAGCCTTTGACCTTCAGCTCTACAAAAGACTGTGATTGCAAAAATAAATGACCCTGTTGAATATCTTATACTTTTGATAAAAACTCTGTCATGTATGAAAAAACGAATGGAATGATAAATAACTTAAAAAATAATACAATTTGAAAGATTTACAAGCAACAAATGGTTTGAATCAGCCATTCACCTGAAGTCAAGAGTAACATTTGTTTATTTTAGCTCGGTGTTCGAAGGTGGGGTTACAAGCCTGTGTGGAATGTCCCTTTAAATTATTCAAAGCCCAATCAGGTGTCTTTTTCTCCTCTGATCTAAAGATGGGTATCGGGGGTCATTCATTCTTCCTTCCAGGGTCACCTTTCCCACTTTTCCTTTTAGCACTGACACTGTCGCGCACTTCCACTCCCTATCGCTTTCACTAATGTTATCTAGGACGCTGTCATGGTCACATGCCGGTACATATGTGCATGCACGCAGACATTAATAAAACAAAGCAGGTGTGCGCACACACGTGCATGCAAAGACTCTTTGACCCAGTCATGCACACATGGCATGCACATACCTGCACACACACACACACACACACACACACACACACACACACACACACACACACACACACACACACACACACACACACACACACACACACACACACACACACACACCTGCACACACACACTGAGAGGGCCAGCCTGGCTCCCTGCAGTGACTTCTATTGTACGTGCCAGGACATTCTCCTGCTGTGTTTCCATGTATCTGAATACCTCCTGACCTTCTCATACACTGCAAGGATGTGAAGCATTATTGCTCTTAATGCAACTTGCTTTTGTGTGTTCCCAACAATGGGTGACAAGGGTGGATGAGACTGTAGAGAGGCACAAAGTAGACAGGGAGGAGGTAAGGATACTGTTCAGATTTAGCTTTTGACTTTGCATCTTTCTCCCTTCACATGAGCATTTTTTATAGAAAATAGTTACAAATGATTATAACAGTGTGTTTTGTTGTGTGTGAGGGGTTTACATCAATAATATATATTTGTTTAATGCATTTCAGTTATTTAAAAAATGAAGTATAACTTTCTGTTTGAATTGATGTTCAATCAATGAATGCGGCCTCAAACATCAGCATTTAAAGTTTCCTGCTGTTATTTGAGCATACTTTGGCACAATACAAGAACTTGTGTGTGATGTCCTATACAGTATGTGTGTCTATGTATGCCTGCTCACCGCTGTGGGGCTTGTTGTCTGAGCTTCTCTCGACTGGCCAATTAATTATGATGGCCTACTTATGATGTGTAATAGAATGATTTATTAGTAAACACACAAACAGAGAGTGCGAGGACACAGACAGTCAGGTAGCAGCGCTGCTTTCTGTGATCTGGGATCATACACTGGGGCAAGATCAAGAGAAACCTCTGGCTGTGTCCTGCTGGACGGAGACCAGATGAGAGTACACTTCACACACAGTCTGATCTAATGGCTGTTACGGTACCACTTTTAGCTTTACACTTTTGTCTTTATCTTTTCGATTTAATAAAGTCAAGTGCATGTTGCCTTTTTTTTTTTTTGGCAATTTATTGAACATGTCAGAAACAAAAACATACAACAATAATATATATATATTCTCTTTTTTCCTTTTTTTTCTCACTCAAATTAATAATTATAACAAAGTACAAAAAAAGAATAATACAAAAAAAAAACGCAATGACGTGCTTAAAATACAACACAATCACATGCACACAGGAAACCAGGGTATTCAGAGAAATCACGTCAATTAAGAGTAGGTGTACTGTAACCTCTTCACTGAAAATGTAAGTACATGCACTTCTAAGTGCAATTTAGAAATGGTGTGTGTCTGTTTCTACTAACATTTCCAGTGTCAAGTGTTGAAAGTTGATTCATTTATATTTGTAAAGGCTGTTTCACTTTCATGTGACAATCCTTCAGTTACTCCCTGTCATATTGATATGAGTGTTTTCATGCACACCAGTTGCCTTATTAATGGCCAAAGAATCAGCTTGTGTAAGAGTCATGTAGTTGGATTACTGCAGAAAGCTGAATGTTTCCTGGTTGTTTGTATGCATTCAAAATGATTCAATGTCTTTCTTATATCCAAAACCTTGAGATACCCGGTTCAACCAGTCTTCCTCTGTCCATTCCTGGGCTTCTTTTTGCATTTCTAGGTAAGCTTGTACACCCAACCCATACATGAAGGAAATACAAATACAAAGTATGAAAATATTAAGATATATTCTCTCGTTCAGGCTATGTTATTTTTCTGTTCTCCGTAAAGTGTGTGTTTGCTGGGTTTGAGAGTGTGCATAGGGCGCATTTTTCAGTGTGTGTGTGTGTGTGTGTGTGTGTGTGTGTTGTGGGGTAATATTTGTATGTATTCATATTAGCAAACTATGGATGAGCTTAAAATGGGAATAAGTTGTGTAAAACTGTGAGCTGGAGTTGGGGCTGTTTGGAGTAAACAGGGTTGTATTGCTCTGTGGGGGAGGTGTAGGTATGCAGGTTCTTGAGACCTTTTGGTTGTGAAGTGAGCCTGTTTGGTTTCCTGCTGGCCAGCGTTGCGTCGCCGAATGAGACGACCGGAAAAGATGACCAGCTGACCTAACCCTTAACCCCTCCTTCTTACTCCGGCATATCTCCGGTTGATCCCTGGCTTTCTGCCTCTTCTTCACATGATGCCCCGGGTGAAAGTATCTCTGCAGTATGCGAACCAGTGCAGGAGTAAGCCGGCATTACTCTTTTAAGCATTACAATATAACTGTAATATATCATGTGTATTGTAATGATTGTATTGCATTGTCATATTGCCATTAAAGTAGATTATTGTTAACGGTTACTTTGTAGATATGGATTCCTTCCTGTATTATAACCAGCTGGATAGGGACGCGCGGAGATTTGAAAAGCGGCCCAGTTTGCCCTCCAATTCTCTAACAGTGTGTGTGTGTGTGTGTGTGTGTGTGTGTGTGTGTGTGTGTGTGTGTGTGTGTGTGTGTGTGTGTGTGTGTGTGTGTGTGTGTGGTGTGTGTGTGTGTGTGTGTGTGTGTGTGTGTGGTGTGTGTGTGTGTGGTGTGTGTGGTGTGTGTGTGTGTGTGTGTGTGTGTGTGTGTGTGTTGTTGTGTGTGTGTGTGTTGTGTGGTGTGTGTGTGGTGTGTGTGTTGTGTGTGTGTGTGTGTGTGTGTGTGTGCACAGCATTAGGCCTGGCTTGCATCAGTGCAGCAGGTCCTTCCTGGTAGATAGGAGAGTTATTTTTTTCCTTAGCGAAGCTGGGTGGGTGTCCTATTTCTGGATGACACACACACACATACACAACGAACCCCTGTGCCCCCTCTACCATACGTTGTGGGACATAATTTATGATAGCTCGGTAACATATGGACTTTTCATCACTCAATGGCAACAAAGTCTCTCCTCAGTGTTACAGCATATTGTCTCTCTCCCTCCTCTTCCTCATGTGTTTCCCTCTTCTCTGAGTTTTTTATTCTTTTGTTTCCTGTTTCTGTGTCAGAGGTCTTGGTCTCATTTCACAGCTTGTTCTATGTCTGAGATTGAAGAACATTTATTTCCCTCAGTTCAGATTTTTGGGGAATATACTGTACATCCAATTGTTTCCCTCCTAATTAAATCTAGGTGATACTTTCACTTCTATAATGTGTTAATGCTCACTAATAACAGATTCAGAATTGAAAAACATGTTCAAATAATATTAGATCCTCCATTTAAAATGTGAAACTCATCTCTCTTACAAAAATCTCTCATCACTCAACCAATACTTTTATTCTCCTAAAAATTGAATTTTTTTCTTAAGTGCCAAAATATACTTTCAACACTTCTGTCTCTCTCTTAAGACTGCTTTCCTAGTCCTTTCGAAATTTGATTTATTGACAAGGACCCTGACCTTTTTGCCTCCTTTTTCCTTTAATTTGAAAGATTTAGGAATGAATGGTTTTCTGATGCTAGAGCGTTTGTATAAGACAGAGATGTTTCCTCTGTTCATTGTGTGTGAATGTTAGTGGTGATAGTGTGTCAGTCTTTCGTCTTTGTTCTGACTGCCAAATAATTTGATGCGGTCTGGTGTGTGTGTGTGGTGTGTGTGTGTGTGTGTGTGTGTGTGTGGTGTGTGTGTGTGTGTGTGTGTGTGTGTGTGTGTGTGTGTGTGTGTGTGTGTGTGCGTGTGCGCTGGCATGTTGACACCTCATCGTCATGCAAGGACCATGTCGCCATGGTGATTATAATAAAACACTTGCTAAGTGCATAAAGGCTGCGATCGTTACTGTTTTATTAGCAGACACACACGCGCATAGCCACATCATGAAATGTTTGTTACGCATTATATATCAACCATACACACACACGCATACACACACACACACACACACGGTGTCCCGATTTTAGATTTATCATGCAGTCCGCTAGAAATTCTATAAAGAGCAAAGGTGGTGATTACAATGTTGATTTTACCTGAATAAGTCTATTTATCACTGAGCCAGCTGTGCCGATGGTATGTGACTGAGAGAGTAGGGGTGATGTGTGTGTGTGTCTGTGTGATGAGAGTGTGTGGCTGGCAACAGGGACATTGTTGGACAGTGAAGGCCTACTTTTATTATTGGTTTAGTATATTAGTATTTAAAGACAAAATGTATGATAATGTCACATTGCAAACATTATATTATGCAGTATCAAGGTTCAAGGCTTTTTTACGTTACATTACATGTGACTTGTTAGACGCTTTTATTTGACTGTGGGCAATCCCCACAGGAGCAATTTGGGGTGAAGTGTCTTGCCCAGGGACACAACGACATGCTGACTGCAGTGGGGTTTGAACCTGTGCTCCCCTGATCCGAACACCAACGCACTATCCATTGTGCCACACGCCTCAACACTTTCATTAGTCATACGTACATAGCTACAGTTTAGTTATGACGATGAAAATCTTTTTTTAAATATATGTTGACTTTGAGCGTTGCCAACTGCAATGTTGTAATATGGGACAACTGAATTATGTTACATTAAAAAAAATCCTATTATAACCCTATTATCACATTCAGTTTGTAAGAGAGATGTTAAATATAATATTTAGTCATTTTGAGGCATGAGTTTGTTTCCCTCTGAACTGTGTTTTATTTTAAGATGATTCCTAAAATGTTTTAATAATCGTATTTCATTGTAAATGCGGTTAAAAAATAAAAAATATATATATGTATATCCCCTTTATCAACCTCATAAAGTGCTGCCTCAAAAGTTACCAAATAAATTAGAAGACACACAATGAAAAAAAACTAAAACTGTTGTCATGGGACACAATCAAATATTCATTTATTGTCATACATTTGAATAACATGCAGTTTCTCATCTATGTGGGCTTTCTCCTGCTCTTTTCAGTTCGTAAGCAACATGCTGGCACTCTCTCTGTAACTATTGATGCTACTTTGTCCTAGTGATGAAGCAAGCAGGCCGTTGCCGGGTCGATGCGTCATTGTTATATTGATGTGAGGACCGACCCCTGGGCCTGCAGCCTTCTACTCCCCTGAAAGCAATAAATCTATGGCCTACTGTTCCCTGTACTGTACCCAGCGTAGCTTCTCTCTCGATAACACACACTCAGTATACTGTATATTTACAAAAGGGGACAAATAAAAAAAGGTAACCTTGTTGCTTTCTGTGAACATAATCTCAAACCCAAAGTAAGGGTACCTGCGTTTTACATTTTAATCTTAAATATATATTTGTTGCCTCGTGGGTGCGTTGGTTTTTGAGGTAGAGCGGCCCTGCATTCAGTTTCTATGAATCATTTGAATTCCCTTCAGTCTGCCAGTAGAGGCCACTCACAGCATTCAGTACAGACAGACAGCACACACACACTCACACACTCACACACACAGACGACAGCTGTCCATTACAAAGCAAAGGAGAGGTTGAGCAAGAGAGAGCGCAGGCGGCAGAAAAGAGAGGAGATGTGAGGGTTGATAGAGAAAAGAAAGGCAAAATATTCCAAATAAAAACAGAGAAAGAAGGAAAGAAAGAAGGGTGAATAAAAAAGGCTGGGAATGATATGCATATAGAGAGAAAGGTAGATACAGCGCTGATGATGACAGGTTTTATTTAGTCTGCTCTTGTTTATTACTCTCAACCCAGCTTTACTCACAATCACAGCTTTGACTGAGGCAGAGAGAGAAATGGGTGAGAAATTGGAAAAGACACTCCAGTTTTTCACAGGAGAGTTCAGTTTCCTGTCGTTACTGTAATAACACACAATCCTGCTGTTATTGTTTTGCATTCACTCTAATGTAATGTTCCTTTGTTTTCCTATTATTCATGGCTGATACTGTTAAGTAATTTCGACGCAGTTAAGTTTCTGGCTGCAGGTGAGGTGTAGCTTTTTTTTTTACCTTTTAGC
Source organism: Gymnodraco acuticeps (assembly GCF_902827175.1). Taxonomy (NCBI): domain Eukaryota; kingdom Metazoa; phylum Chordata; class Actinopteri; order Perciformes; family Bathydraconidae; genus Gymnodraco; species Gymnodraco acuticeps. Next base: position 88,605 of record NW_022992291.1, read on the forward strand.
AAAGTTATTTAAAAATATGTGTGCATTATGTTTTTCATTAAAAGAAATATTCAATATCTTGACAAAAAAAAGATAAACCGTAATAGAAAAATAGACTATTTGTATTATTATATCAAAATAGATGTCAAAGATTTGCAAAATAATGAAAATCAAATAATGAACATAACCCATCTGTTTGAACAATGTAATTACGTGTTGAAAGATACATTGTTAAATTCTCATATTCATTTTTTTTGGCAGGGTGACACGCGTCTGCCCGCAGTGTGTTGGAGTCAGCAAGCACAACTGATGAAGAAAGCAAGGTGTGTGTGTGTGTGTGTGTGTGTGTGTGTGTGTGTGTGTGTGTGTGTGTGTGTGTGTGTGTGTGTGTGTGTGTGTGTGTGTGTGTGGTGTGTGTGTGTGTGTGTGTGTGTGTGTGTGTGTGTGTGTGTGTGTGTGTGTGTGTGTGTGTGTGTGTGTGTCATCTGGGGGTTTAAGGGTGAAGTCACAGAGGATAGTTAATGAAATCATCTTAATCCTACTAGCTGCTCACTTCCCTCTCAACAGAGGAATCTTTATTTCTGTGTCCTCCTTTCCCCTTTCCTCTGTATCATCCATCCTTTTTTCCTCCTTCCTTTTTCCTTTCTCTCTTTATTTCCTCGCTCTCCACAGTCTTCTCCCCCTCTCTTTCTCTCCTCCACAGTCACTAATTATTTCATCTTGAGCATGGAAAGGAGACGCCAAATCAATAAGTCTCCTCTGTGGAAGCTGAGGGGAGGAAGGATGGGGGAGGAGAAGAAGGTGAAGGGGAGGGCTGCCAAAATAGACAGACTAAATACTAGAATTGTGTTTCTTCCGCATCTTTATTGTCTTGATATTAACCGTATGGAAAAAACACTCCTGTATTTATTCATCGGACAGTTAGCTGAAGCATCATCATCGTTTTATTGTTTTTATAAATACACATTAAATGCAAATTAAAACTGTGTACACTTTCACTATAATATTTCGTTGTATTTACAGCAGAAGTTACGTTGCTGTGGTCGCTATGCAGGAAACATAGCTCTGATAGAGTTCAATGAGCTACTAATAAGTATAAGTTATTTGATATTATGAGGGATCTTATAAAGAGCATGTTCCATTTGTCTCACCTGTGGTCATTTGTCAGTTAGGGTGGGAGTATGCATCATTCAGTCATATTCAACATTTGAAGGCAGACTTGGCCAGCGTTAGTGATTCATGCAGTCTGGCAGTGAAGCCATAAAGAGAATGAGAATATGAAGTGAAGAAGTGAGAAATGCACAGGAATGTTTTACACTGCAGGTTGACCTTCACGAGGCAGAAAGGACACTGGAGTTTGGAGGATTACTGCTTCCATATTCCTTTGGTTATATTTCTTTCTGGGTGGGGGAGTGAGAGGAGATCCCTCGCTGTGACTAATGTGATGTTTGTCGAATCCCAACTTTCTCCTGCTGCCCCCCCCCCCCCCCCCCCCCCCAGCTGCTCACAGCCTCACATGGACAAGTTTCTCTCTTTTCTTGATTCACTTTTTTTGTTATTGTTGTTTGGTTGTTTTTTCCTGACCGGCCCACCTGCAGGTAAACAGGCAATTGTATTCTTGTGACCAGCTTTTGTGTGTGTGTGTGTGTGTGTGTGTGTGTTGTGTGTGTGTGTGTGTGTGTGTGTGTGTGTGTGTGTGTGTGTGTGTGTGTGTGTGTGCCTGTGGAGGTGCTATCTGTGCTCAGATAAGACTGTAAACCAGATTAATCTGGCGTGGAAGAGCTTGTCAGCAGGACCACTGTGCATGTATGTGTGTGGGTCTTCTCCCTCCATCTCAGCCAGCCCATCAGGTGAGCCATTGGTTCATATAGTCTTTGTGTGTTTGTCTGTGTGAAGGAAATCAACAGAGAATGCTGTATAAGCGAATGAGTGTGTAGGGTCCAGCGCTAGATAATGTGATCACGGCTCCATGTAACACAGCATGACAACCACTGGTGTGTTTGAGTGTGTCTCTGTGTTTGTGTGTGTGTGAAACACGCCATGGCAACAGTGTCTCTCCATACCACTGTGGAGAGAATGGATTACTCTGCTCTCTGATTTGAAACACCAACACACACACACACACACACACACACACACACACACACACACACACACACACACACACCTACATTTCCCATCCCTCTACCTACTTCTGGTATATACACCTATAAATATATATGTATGTATAGGTGTGTAGGCCTACTATTCACAATCTATTCCAAGGGAATTCATATTGATGATATAGATGGAAGTAAGAAAGAAAACTCTGAAGGAATTATAAACCATCACATAAGAAAGTTAAATGAAGGTTAAACATTAAAACATTTCAACATAATAGTATCAGTATTACCAGAGTCTCAGAGTTAAACATTTGAACAGTTTTTTCAGATGTCATACTTTGCATATTATTATTATTGAGTTAAGAGTCTGTGAGGTGAAAAGACATGATAAGATCAAAATCCGTGATTTCCAACTGATTTTTGCCATAAACTTTGTTCTGTCTAACCACAAAAGAGATACACACATAGCTTTATCAATCTCTTGTCTATTCTTTGGGTGTTTACCACATGTTGGAACACCTACTGAGTTGACAGATACTTGAAGGGATGAGGCCATCATTTTATGACCTCACCATTAAAAGACATGCAAAACTGTCTTTTGTTACAAAACCGTAAGTTATAAAAGATTTTCTGGACCAAAGAAACTGTTCTCCACCCAGTTTGCATTCACAAAGCCCTCTAGTGGCTCAATTGGTTACTTCTTTTGAGAATAGGCAGTAAAGAAGAGGGTTTGTTTCACATTGATTTAGACCCACATGCAAAATGTTTGACATTTCTTTACAATGTTGATTCAAGTCATGCTGATTCGTAAAGTATCATTGTATGAATGGGAGCATATCTTTAACTGGTATGAGCCCTTTTACACCAAACTATAACTGCTGAAGGTATAGTGAATTAATGCACTTACTGAATTAGCTTTTTAGTGATTGTGACGGTGTATTAAAGCCCTGATTTTCAGAAACAATGTTGCTTACATTGTCATACCATGTGATGTGGCAGTTTACTTTCACATTAGTTTCCACTCTGATCTGTAGACGTTATATTTGTCTTTTTAACATGTTTTCACTGCTGAATCAGTTTGACATTTGACCTATAACATTTAGACCGGTCTGTCATGTTGGAGTCAGACTGAAGTTATGGCCACTTAACATGCATTTTTAATAATGATTCTCCATTCAAACACCTGCAGTTTAAAGATGCTCAAATGTTTCATAATTGACTGTAACCAGCTAGCGAAAGTAAGGTCTCACTGCAGTCCCTCCCTCACATACAGAGTTCTCTATACATTTGCATTTCATCAGAGATGGCTAGAGGCCACCCTGCAGTGCAGCATGGGACTTTGTGTCTTATTCAAGGGCAATTGCTGGTGAGAAGTTTAGAAGTAATACCAGCATCCTCCAGCTGCCAGCTCACAGCCAGAGAACACCCCTGTCTGTGGCGGGGATCAACCCGACAACCTTTAGGTTATAGTCAGCCTCTGCATCCAGGCCAACCTAGGGAGAGGTGGTGGGTGGGCGGCGGCGGTGGGATGGAAGCCAAATGTGTGTGTGGGTGAGTGTATGTGTGTGTGGTTGAGTGGGTGGGGGTGTTGCTTCCCCAGTGTAAGGAGCACACTGCATCTTCCCCGACCACTCTCTGACAGGCCTACATACATCACCACCCCCAACACCTCTGTTTCTCTCTCCTCTCCCTCTTCATCATCCCTATTCCCTCTCTCCCTCCCTCCCTCCCTCCCTCCATCCATCCACCTCTCCTCCCTCCCTCTCACCTGCTCCCATCTCTCACGAGTGCTGGTGTCTCTCTCAGCTGCCCACATCCCTCTCTTTTTCTCTCTTTCACCTGCTCCCAGCCCCCCCACACCTCTCGCCAGGCCTCCCTGAGTATCATTTACATCGATGATGCCTCATCATTACCCCTGCCCTACTTTATCTATCACCCAGCAGCTCCGCCATAGGACCTATTCCTGCGCCGTAGGCCTTATTCATATATAGTCTATCTAGTAGAGCTCAAGCACTGAAGCCAGGCGGGAAAACAACTGATTGTTGTTTTCACAGGCAGTGGGAAGTTTGGCTTAGAGATCGGTTTTAAACTCTAGGAATGTCATCGTCCAGTTTAATACAATAAACAAAAGGCAACAGATTTTTTTTTATCAAGGCAAGTTTATTTATCACTTTTCAACACAAGGCAATTCAAAGTGCTTTACAAAAATGAAAGACATTGAGAAAATGGCATTAAAAAACAGTCATTAAAAAGCAAAGATAATTAAATAAACATTAAAAGACAAAATACATGAATAAAAGTTACAGTGCAGTTTAAGATATGAATAATTCAATATAAAGCAGCGGCAAAAGGAAAAGAAGTCCAGTAAGATATTATATTTGATTATCAAATCATTCATACTTGTAAGCAATGGAGTGTTTTAGACTAACTATCTGATTAATTTAAATGTGTTTCCAGTTGTAATGTCTGTGATCTAGACACTGACTTAACTGACTCTGGGGGGATATCAGATCTGAGGTTTTACTAACAATAGTAAGAAAAACAACATATTCTCATGAAGTCTTAACATTTGTTTGGGTTATAAATGACTCCTCTACATGTTAGTAGTTATTTGTTGTAAAGAGACCACAGTGTCACATGTCTGGTTGATAAGGGTTTGAATTTACATCTGTCACGACCTTAACACAAACTGGAGAACCCAAATGCACGTCCCAGAGACAGTCTTGAAAGTAGCAAAATATATCTTTTTACTTTCAAGAAAACAGAAAATCCCTTTTAACAGAGTAGGAACTGGATTAAACAACAAGCGCTCACAAGGAGGAAAAAACAAGCGCAACAAAAAGAGAATTTAAGATGAACTTAAGTCAGCAATAAATAACAAAACCTGACTAGCCTGGAAATGATCCTCTCTTGGCTGAAGCCTGCAAGACTATCCATGGAAACAAACAAGACGAACTGACACAAGACAGGGGGAGACAGGACTATTTAAACATGAGGTGAGTGGAAAACAGGTGGAAAACAGTCAGGGGGCGGGGCAGACACTGATGATGGCGGGAAAAACACACAAGGGGAGGAAGAAACAGGGCCTGAAATGAAAGACAAGAGGTAAGTGCAAAATGAAACAGGAAATGACAGACAAAATACATAAACATAACTAACATATTTGACGAGACACAACAACTGTTACGATTATTGTGTTATGTCACGTTTTGTATGTCTTGTTTTGGGTGTTTTGCTGTTCTCCCTGTCGTGTTTTCCTCTGGGTATATTGTCTGGTCCTTTTCCCTGTGTTTTTCCTCCTGTCGTTAGTGTCCCTGGTGTGTCTAGTTGTCTGATTGTGTTCACCTGTGGCCCTTGTGTTTCTCCTCCCCTGCCCGGCTGTTTCTCGTCTTGTGATTACCCCTCCCTGTATTTAGTCTGTTCTCTTCCTGTGTTCAGTGTTGGTTCGTCTTGTGTTTTGACTTGGTCTGCGGTGAGTGTTCTGTTCTGTATTTGTTAATAGTTGAGCCTTGAAATAAAGGAGCTATTTTTTGTCACTTTAATCTGCATTTGGGTCCTGCTTCCTGCACACACCGTAACATTACGAACCAACCAAGAATGGACAGCAGACAGTTTGTACGAGGTGGAGTACAATTTGACATGTTTGAGGAATTACTTTAATATGCCTCCAGTAGTGAAGAGAGGCAGTCCGTTTTTTCTGCGGCACGCCAGGAGGTAACCTCAAGGCCCTGGTTGAGGGAGTTGCTACCCAAGTGGGTGGAGGACTTTTTTGGCACCATACACCTTGGTGGGTTCCGCCTGAAGTCAACCCGTGCTTCTGCCCCAGTTCCTGCTCCTGTCCAGGAGTTGTATTCCGGAACTTGTCTGGCTTATGGAGGTCCACGGAGTATTCAGGCGGCTACTAAGAGGAGTCGTCGCAAGGCCAGGCTAGCAGCCCGAGCAGCCATGGTTCCGGCTACAGAACCGGCCCACACAGCCATGGTTCCAGCACCAGTTCTGGCCCCAGCAGCCATGGTTCCAGCCCCAGTTCTGGCCCCAGCGGCCATGGTTCCAGACCCAGCTCTGGCCCCAGCTGCCACAGTCCCATCTCAAGTTTCCTCTCGAGTCCCCTCTCCAGTTTCTTCTCAAGTCCCCTCTCCAGTTCCCTCTCAAGTTCCTTCTCGAGTCCCCTCTCCAGTTTCCTCTCAAGTTCCTTCTCGAGTCACCTCTCAAGTCCCCTCTCGAGTTCCATCTCAAGTCCCTCCTCTAGTCACTTCTCTAGTCCCATCTCTAGTCCCTCCTCGAGTCCCCTCTCCAGTCCCCTCTCGAGTCCCCTCTCCAGTCCCTCCTCTAGTCCCTGCTCTAGTCCCTCCTTTAGTCCCTCCTCTAGTCCCCTCTCGAGTCCCTCCTCGAGTCCCCTCTCTAGTTCCCTTCTCTAGTTCCTCCTCTAGTCCCTCCTCTAGTCTCTCCTCTCGAGTCCCCTCTCGAGTCACGTCTTAAGTCCCTACCCAATATCCTGGTCCGTTGGAGGTTCCGCTGGGGGTCCTGCCAACTCCATGTCCTGTCCCGTTGGAAGGCCCCGTCGATCTACTCCTCTGCCGGGGGTCCTACCAATCGTATGTCTGTCCCGTTGGATGGTCCTCCCGCCATCTACTCTCCTGCCGGGGGGTCCTGCCAACCCTTTGTCCTGTTCCCGTTGGAGGGCCCGCCGTCTACTCTCCTGCCGGGGGTCCTGCCAGCTCCTTCTCCTGTCTCGTTGGAGGTCCCGCCGACTACTCTCCTGCCGGGGGGGTCCTGCCAACCCTTTGTCCTGTGCCGTTGGAGGCCCCGCCGACTACTCTTCTGCGGGGGTCTTTGCCAACCCTTTGTCCTGTCTCGTTGGACGGTCCCGGCCGTCTACTCTCCTGCCGGGGGTCCTGCCAATCCTATGCCCTGTGCCGTTGGAGGCCCCGCCGACTACTCTCCTGCCGGGGGTCCTGCCAACCCTATGTCCTGTCCCGTTGGAGGTCCCGCCGACTGCTCTCCTGCCGGGGGTCCTGCCAATCCCGAGGCCTGTCCCACCAGCTCCGACACCGGGTCCTGCCCGGTCTCCGGCGCTGTCCCGTCAGCGCCTTCCTGCCCGGCCTCCGGAGCTGGCTGGTCTTCGCCCTCGAGCCCGGCCCTCTGAGAGCCGCAGTCTTCACCCTCGATCCCGGCCCCCTGAGAGCCACGGCCTTCGCCCTCGAGCCCGGCCCCCTGACTTTCCCGGCCGCGGCCCTCGCCCTCATGCTCGGCCCCCTGAGTTCGCCCGCGGTGGCCTTCGCCCCTCCATAACCCCCACCTTGGACTCTGTCTTGCCCCCGGGCCGTCCGCCCGAGTCCCCCTTCTCGGCTTCTGCCTTGCCCCCGGGCCGTCCGCCCGAGATCCCTTCCGAGTCCTCCGCGGTGCTCTTGGGTTGTCAGCCCAGACCCGTCCTCCGGACCCCCTCCACCCACCCTGGTGGCCCTAGTTTTGTGTCCCTCCTCCGGTTTTTTTGGACGTTTATTGGACTGTTTTGGTGTTTTAGGGACGTCTGGAATCCGTCCCTTGAGGGGGGGGTTCTGTTACGTTGATAAGGGTTTGAATTTACATCTGTCACGACCTTAACACAAACTGGAGAACCCAAATGCACGTCCCAGAGACAGTCTTGAAAGTAGCAAAACAAATCTTTTTACTTTCAAGAAAACAGAAAATCCCTTTTAACAGAGTAGGAACTGGATTAAACAACAAGCGCTCACAAGGAGGAAAAAACAAGCGCAACAAAAAGAGAATTTAAGATGAACTTAAGTCAGCAATAAATAACAAAACCTGACTAGACTGGAAATGATCCTCTCTTGGCTGAAGCCTGGCACGACTATCCATGGAAACAAACAAGACGAACTGACACAAGACAGGGGGAGACAGGACTATTTAAACATGAGGTGAGTGGAAACAGGTGGAAACAGTCAGGGGCGGGGCAGACACTGATGATGGTGGGAAAAACACACAAGGGGAGGAAGAAACAGGGCCTGAAATGAAAGACAAGAGGTAAGTGCAAAATGAAACAGGAAATGACAGACAAAATACATAAACATAACTAACACATTTGACGAGACACAACAACTGTTACGATTATTGTGTTATGTCACGTTTTGTATGTCTTGTTTTGGGTGTTTTGCTGTTCTCCCTGTCGTGTTTTCCTCCTTGTATATTGTCTGGTCCTTTTCCCTGTGTTTTTCCTCCTGTCGTTAGTGTCCCTGGTGTGTCTAGTTGTCTGATTGTGTTCACCTGTGGCCCTTGTGTTTCTCCTCCCCTGCCCGGCTGTTTCTCGTCTTGTGATGACCCCTCCCTGTATTTAGTCTGTTCTCTTCCTGTGTTCAGTGTTGGTTCGTCTTGTGTTTTGACTTGGTCTGCGGTGAGTGTTCTGTTCTGTACTTGTTAATAGTTGAGCCTTGAAATAAAGGAGCTATTTTTTGTCACTTTAATCTGCATTTGGGTCCTGCTTCCTGCACACACCGTAACAACAACATCTTGACAATGAATAAAGGAGAACTGTATTACACACACATTGCAGCAGATCCTGGGTGATGCACATCTTCCTTATGTACCAATTGCTTTTAAGAGGCCTCGATGGGCAGAACGCACTCAGGGTCATTTTAAATTACTCAGGAATGAGTAAATCCTTGGGATTAATGTATGATGAACAGATATACATCTGTGATTATGAGAGAGTAACACTGCCCTGCCAATGTACACTTGGACCGAATCCTTAGAGTTAAACTATATATTCCATACAGTGACAGGTTTACAGTATGTTGTGCATTTAATGAGGGCTATTATAAATGGTATGTTGGCAACACAGAGAAATTCAAATTACATCACTTAGAAACATAAAGTGTAAAATAGCTGAAGTCTATTTTTGTGTGGTAACTATGCCGTATTTGACGAGTGTTATAGTATGCATGCATTCTATAAGTTAAGTATTAAGGTATTCATATATACAGTTTATAGGCATTATGTGTATGTACAAATCATATGTTTTAAAATAGACCAGAATGAAAAAAAATATATTTTAGTATAATTGGAGATGATTGACATCAGACAGCAATAGAGCATTTTTCCCATTTTGTTTTATAAACTCGTAGACTTTTGAATTAGTGAACCACACAAATACATTTTTACAAGGCTGTAAATCCCTAATAGTATCCTTCCAATATTTTACAAGCTTTCATGTAATTTAGCAAAATGTCCTAGTTGTATCTGTCTGAGGCTTAAAGAAATAACGCATCATTAGTCAGCGAGGAACCATCAAACCTGGAGCTACTTAAATAACTGCAGCCGCTCACTGACGTATATTGACATATACATTTCTTCTGGTGAGATTAGTAACATTACCTTGACCTTGGTATATCGATTTTTGCATCTTCTGCTCTTTATTAAAAGAGGGATGGGGTGTCCAGCTTGTATCACTCAGCGGCAAAGTGTGCTCAGGGAAAGTTGCGTTTGGACCTCACCACTAAACGTGTTACGTGTTATGTGTCTGCCTTATGACCTCTGCATGTCATTCATTCACCTCTCTGTTAAGCTCAATTGTCTATTATTGCAGTGGTGACCTGAATAAAAGGGAAATATGCATTGAATAAGCATCCTTGTGTGCGAGCTACTGTACATACTGTACTCACAGATACAGCAATGGATTCAGTTACAGCCTATGAACTTAATGTCAGGTCATATTTTGTACATTTCTCACATTTCCTGTTGGTCTCCGATTTATTGAAAAAGCCCACGGCCTACATTTCAGAAAGCCTGGAATTGTTGTAAGAGAAAAAATAAAAGTAATGTAAAGATTTTGTAGGAAACTTAGACTAGCCTTAGTGACAAAAGTATTGTATTTAATTGTATTCTTTTTCTAGGCCAGATTGGCCTTTATTGAAGAGTGACAATGTTGACACGTGTAAAGGTTACCATAAGCAAGATTCAAACGATAAGATTGCCCCAGCTAACGTGAAAAATAACCAAAAAGTTTAATAAAATGAAATGAAAAAAAGTGAACAAAGTATGAGCAGTGGCAGACATTTTGTATTTAAAAGTGTTAACGATTTATCTCCACCTCTAGAATTGTTTTCTCTTCTCTTCCTTTTTGCTCTGCTCTTACCTTTGCCCTCATATCTGCTTAAGCCATGAGAGATATCAGATCAGTCTGTGTGTGGATGAAGTGTGCGGGGCTCTCAGGGTTAAGTCCCTCACTGTTGCTTTGCAGCGCTAAACCAAAGGAATCACGCATGCAAGTGCAGTAGAGGAGGACTTAATAATATAAAAGAAAATTGATTTTCTGGAACGAGATTTCTCCTTTGATAAGGTATTAGCTGGGAGGGGAAAATGTTGTGAATCTTCATTAAGAGCCTCTGATATGCACTGGGATAATCGCAGGGAGAGGAGTACGAATGAAAAATGAACACAAAGGGAAAAGGAAGAGAGTCATACATTAGGGATAGAGAGAAAGATACCAGAGCGAGAGAAAGAGGAGAGAGAGAGAACAACCCTCTCACCCACACGTATGCACACACTCGAATCAGAGACTTAAGCAGGAGTAGGCCTCCCTTAATAAGAGTGAAAATTGATTTATTTCCACTTCCATAAGATGAGATCTAAAGATGATGAAGGTGAGGATTGGGCTTCAGTTCATTATGGAGAATTAGGCTACATTCAAGGTAGCAGTATATCCCTAATATATCTTCCCTGGCTTTATCCAACACTTCTTCACTCACACTGAACAAACAGAAGGAAGAAGTTAAGCAACAGAAGAGGAGCAATAAGGTAAAGCAGGATGTGGTGTGTAGCAGAGTAAAGCTGAGATAATGAGACGGAAAGACACAGAAAAAGGAGATCAGATGAAGGAAGACAGACCGACACTAAAAGTAAAGAAACTAGTCAAAGTAAGGGAGATGAGAGCAGGAAAAGGGAACAGTTTGCCAACAGGCTCTCTCCCACAGCAGTGAGTATTATGTGGAGCTGAGGTGAGGATGGGAACAGAGTTAGAGGGGATAACAGGCAGATGGACTGACTGTGGAGAGGAGAATTGAATAAAGCCTTACCTCAGCTAATACCACTGACAGAAATGTATGACAGACCAGCAGAAAAACGATTAGATCAACTGCAGAAAGGGATCCTTTGTTTGAGGTCAGAAGAATTGCACCCACAAGATTAAACACAGAGCTGGACAGACAGAACGGAAAGTACTAGTTTGTATCTGACTAGAGTTCAGTTCAGAACACTAAAAGCATTGATTCACTCATCCAGAAATGGAAAAAATACCCTAATTACCTGCAACAAGTGAGTGTGTTTTTGTTTTCTTATGACTGACTAAATACATTTTTGTAAAGTGTTTCTACCTGATGCTGTTTGGGCATGGCTGTGTTCAGATTGTGATTGTGTGTGTGCGTGTGTGTGTGTGTGTGTGGTGTGTGTGTGTGTGTGTGTGTGTGTGTGTGTGTGTTGTTGTGTGTGTTGTGTTGTGTGTGGTGTGTGTGTGTGTGTGTGTGTGGTGTGTGGTGTGTGTGTGTGTGTGTATATGTGTCTTTCTCGCTCTCTGTTTCAGCCTGTGGGCTGTCTGTTAATGTGTGAAAGCAGAAGGTGGAAAAGATCAAACCCAACTGACCTGAGAATAGTACTGACACCTTCTTACTCTCACCACACACATCTGTGTGTGTGTGTTTGTGTGAGAGAAAAAAGTCGATACAGAAAGTAACCAGAAAGAAAACATCACAAAAAAAAAGAAACAATGAGAACACGACTGAGAAATAGAAACTTTCGAGTAAAAGCAGAATGACAGAATAACGGAGAGCATGACAGAGAAAGACAGACAGAGAAATAGTGTGTGTGCGTGAGAGGAAGACAGAAGGAGACGCTCTGAGAGATGGGGCTAGGTGAGAGGTAGAGAACATTTATTATGCCGATGCTTCATCTACAGATACAAATCACAGGCTGTTATCACACTGGAGCAAACCCTGCTAGGACCTTACACTTGGATCCATCTCCACCACCACGACACACACACACACACACACACACCTGCACCTCGACACACACAGATGTGCAAGGCGTGTGCACGCCCTCAGTGATAGGATTATAAATAGAGCCATGGACAGACTCTGTGAAAGGTGAGAACATCCAGTGGGCATTATCAGGGACAGACCAGCAGGTGTGTGTGTGTGTGTGTGTGTGTGTGTGTGGTGTGTGTTGTGTGTGTGGTGTGTGTGTGGTGTGTGTGTGTGTGTGTGTGTGTGTGTGTGTGTGTGTGTGTGTGTGTGTGTGTGTGTGTGTGTGTGTCTCTTTTGTTTCTGGCTTTACAGTACCTTTTCACATTCATCAGACCATGAGACGAGAAGAGATGAGGGGAATAACACCTGTATGAATTGTTGTTGCTACATTTTTGCACAATTACATTTGCAACCGTTGCATTGAAGTCACATTCTTATTTTGTGCTTGAAGGGAATATCGGCTTCAACAAACAGCAAAAGGAATCGAAAGATACCTCTTTTATTTTCCTAGTAACTTATGTTCATGTTAGTTAACTTATGTTTGTGTTTTTTTTATAAATTATGTGTTATGTCATATATTTGGCTTCTATTTCTATTTTGGAAGTTTATTATGTTAAACACAATAAGTTAAAGTAGACACTTCACCGTCAGTTCAGTGTATCAACCATTCAGCTCCATGGACAGCGAACAGGTCACACTGAAGGCAAACCTGCATGTTCAAGCAGGAATTAACTAGATTAAAATTGTCAAACTGATTCCACTGCTGGTCTGATCTTAGTGTTGAAGTTTATAATTGTATCAGGTACTTATAAGTTATTAGAAATGAAATCTAAGTAAAAAAAACTAGCCAACAAATCAATGGAAGCAATGAAAATATTTTAAGTTAAGTAAAAAAAGTTTACTTTCACATGACAATTTCAGTATGTATCACTGAAAAGTTAAATACAAGTGCACACAATTGTATAAATGATAGTGAAACCAGTTTTGACAAATACAACACTTTATGTAACAATTACGTTTTGCAATCACCTCGTTTGACTGTGATTAGCGAGGAGTATAACAGCACTCAAGCTTTTGCTGATATTGTGCTCTTCAAAATGACGGAATAACATTCGAACAATGTCTTAGCTAAAACAGCCAACATTTTCTTTTGAAGAATTATCAATGAATGATCAGAGTTGCAAAAAATATAAAACCGTAATACAACACTCAGATTTCCCTCTGATCAGTGACATTTGATCAGCAGGACTCTTCTGCTCTTATAATTTACTGTAACATAAACGCAAAACTGAAAGGTGAGTGAAAGTGAGTCCCTCCTCACAGTCAAGTTCGCTGAGTTACAGTCAAATGCATTAAACATGGCCTGTTTAAAATGACTGCCGCTGAACCACCCACATGCTCGCTTCCCATTGCTAATTGCCTTCATTTGTACTGCATATTGTATGTCCTGTGTTCAAATACTGTGACTTTGAAAATGCATTTAAAAGGCACAGGCTCAAGGTGATTCATCTAATCACTTAGCATGTTCTAGGGCGGTTACCACTCACACACAGACACACACACACACATACACACGCAAACACACACACACACACACACAACACACAACACACACACACACACACACACACCGCGCACACAAAGGTATATAATAACACAGACGTAATAACAGAGGGACATGTGGATAGGAGCACCTTGCACAAATACCCCTGATTCCCCCTTCACTCAACAACACACTCAATACAAACTCACGCTCTCAGGAGTGCACAGTAGAATAATAGAAGACCTTTATCCAGTCT